>NW_013666011.1:334961-338554 GCF_000517525.1 Limulus polyphemus | reverse complement strand
GTCAGCATAATTTGCCAAAAATTCTTTTACCTGAAGAGCCTGTGATGATGATGACAAATGGACTATGCTCTTCTTATAGAGGTCAGTCAAATATTCTGGAAGTGTATGTCCTTTCTTTACAGTTGTATTTCTTGCTTTAACGTTGACTGGCTCTACCTCCTGGCACACACCCAACAACCGATACAAGTCCTTTCTTAAATAAAACTGGTTTATTCTTTCTGAATACAACTTTGCGATACACTTAATTTCAACAGTCGCTCTATAACAAACGCTATAATTCACAACGAACTTCTCACGTGCTCAACAATATTTTTACTCATTACCTGGGGTTGTTTCTTGGCCGGTCTTATATATACAAGACTACCCCAATCAAGTAGTCTCCCAACATTTCATGAAGGTTCGAGAAGGAAGTGGCGTGATACAAACGTCACGTGACCTGCGTTGTCGTAACAATATGTTTCCTTTATGTGCGATGCTTTTCATACACATATATTACAAATGTAAACCTATTTTAATCACTACACATTGATAGCAAATACATACACACACGTTTGATATCTTAATAAACGTTGGATCTAAATGATGTTTTATTTTCAACTTCTTTTTTTCACACGATGTTCTAACTTTTGTTAAGTTACTGGTAAATATATGTTAGTTATTATTTACAGTAGCAATATGATTAGTAGAAAATCAAATGATTTCTATTTATGCAAACGTTTTCAACGACGTCTACGAAAGAGGTTTAAAATAAACTACTGTAAACTCCAAGGAATAATTATATAGATAACGAAATAATCAGTAACTTTTTCTTGTTATAAAATGTTACTTGATGTAAATTAATCTGAACTTATGTACAAAAAAGCCCGATATAAATCAGTTTACAGTTGGTTCGGTTCGTTTCAAACAACAATATTTAGTGTGACTAATTATGTTATTCGGTTTATATGCATTGTCATTTACTCACCACTAATAACCTAAAATACGTTAAGTGTTTGGATAACACGTGACAATTAATTATCAATTATTACACAGCGGATTAACGGAAGAGGCGAAACAAAGAACAGAACAGATATCTACATCATATTTTCTTCACTGAAATTCATGTTTTGATGATGACAATATGTTAACAAATAAATGAATCAAGCCATTGTTCCTCCCAACAATGTTTTTAATCTATCAGTTGAATATACAGCCACCTTGGGGAAAGTAGTTTGTCAAGGGTGCAACAGTTTTCGTTTACAATAGTATCCATTAATTAATTAGTTGTTATAAATATAATTTTGTTCACCTATATTCTAATCTATCAGCTTAGAAAAAACATGAGATCCTACGTGTAACTGCGTAACTATTATTCGGATCATTAGTCAATAACTGTACTCTTACCTCCTTGGTAACCTCAGGATCCATCCTATTAGACTCTTGATTGACTAACCCCATGATGAAGCTGTCAATCATCCCTGGTTTATAGAGGTCGTAAGGTTGTCGCAGTTGTTTTGCCAGACGGACCGATTCTAATATTATGTAAAAATAAGATAAAAATTAAAACAATAAAATGGTTCTTTTTTTGATAGTATAAATTACTTCACACCTACTAAGTAATCTATTGATTGATTATTCTGTTTATCTACTAAACGGTTTATAAGCATGAGTACACTACAAGCAACATGGTCTTATAACAAAAGTACAGCAACTTGACGTCTAAAGATTTTGGCAATAATTATACTTTACATTTACCCGTGATATATTACATAATATAAACGTCTAAAGGAACATCAAACAAAGGAAAAACAATGTTTAATTAAAACTGAAAAAATAAACCGTGTGAGTTTACCAGTTTCACCTAATGATTTTATAACGAACCCTATTGTAGCATTCTGTGACAATAAAAAAACAGCATATTTTATTAATACTGAAAACTAATAGTTTATAGTGATACCTACATAATCATTTGTAACATTGTAAATTTTTATACGTCTATAGTCGTTGTCGTCGAAGGAAATAAAGAGTTTAACTAATATCAAAGAATGGAAATATTACAGTGTCGTCTACCTAACTCATCGTGAAACTTATTATAGTAGTTGGGGTGGCAAAATAATAAAAAAAAATTTTAATTCGAACTAAAAAATAAAGAAATTGTAGCACTATCTCATTATAAAACTGATTATTGCACTTACTTAATATTAAATAATAATAAAAATTGTCTTCTATTTACCGAGTTTATCATGAAACTTGTTGTAGCGATCAGTGGCGTCAGTAAGAAGACTATGCCCGAAGCGAAAAGCTGCATTCTGGAAAGCTGTACGGATTCCAGAGTTGATCTTAGGGTCGTACCCTTCGTAGTAACCCTGTACGAGAATGACCTAGCAGTTAGAACTTGCTAAAAACTGTCATTAAATATTAATCTGTTATATTAATGAATATTAATTTTAGGGAAACAACTCACGAAGACAAGTACCAATCTCTCTGCATTACAAGTCAAACTTCAAGTTTCAATGGTCGCAGATTCCTGTAAAAGTCTTTAAAACTGGAGACACCAGGTGATGTGAGAGTTGGATTCTCAAGATGAAATATTCTTTTTAAGAATACTTCTTACCTCCTAGTCGCATTGATGTCAACTTATATTTGTTTTTCTTTTTTTAAGCATAAAGCTATATAATGGGGTATCTGTGCTGTACCCACAACAGGCAACAAATATCGATTTTTAGTATTATAAGCCTTCAGACTTGCCGCTGAGCCATTGGTGAGTGCCAACATATATATACCTAACCAAAATTATCGTAAAATTGTAGAATTAATATGTATATTAAGATTAATTTAGAGGTATGAAAATTAATTGTTTTTTTAACTGAAAAACAAGTCCACAGTCATTAAACAAGGTTAAATGTTTTCATCTATGTGTTGCTTTTTTATGTATAGAGACCTATATTTCCATGGACGCCCACAGAAATATTTTCAGGGAGGGGCGAAACATGTATGTAGGGGATCAACCTTTACAGGGTAAGTCAACAGACTAAAATAATATGTGTTATGTGTGGTTAAACGCAAACACAAGTATACAGTTAATAATAATTACTAAAAAATATTTAGTTTAACTACAATGTTAAGTTTACATCATAATACGTGCAATTTTTTTGTGAAATGTAAGGGGGGCAAAGGTCCCTTCTTGCCCCTTCCTGCGGATGTCCATGCATATCACTACATTATTCTGATGAAACTTTGATAGATGTGTAGTTATTACAGTTCTTAACAATGTATGGATTATACTTTGTACTAACAATATGTTGTATATTTTTGTCGTTCCTTAAAGTTATAGAATCATAACTTCCCCTTATTGATTTTTGTCCATTAACAACATTACATTTGTCGTTCCTTAAAGTTATAGAATCATAACTTCCCCTTATTGATTTTTGTCCATTAACAACATTACATTTGTCGTTCCTTAAAGTTATAGAATCATAACTTCCCCTTATTGATTTTTGTCCATTAACAACATTACATTTGATCTTGATGAAATGTACAGAAAATTACCAGTTTGCATCTGATGAAGATTGTTTGTTTGTTTTTGAATTTCGCGCAAAGCTACACGAGGGCTA
>NW_013666011.1:321076-334007 GCF_000517525.1 Limulus polyphemus | reverse complement strand
AAACATTAAGACAACTTACAGAGAGCAAGAAACAGAGGAGCAACATGATGTACGACTTCAGGCTCAAAGAACAAGACAAGCTCAAACACGATCTAATTTCAAATAAAGATTTGTTTGATTAAAAGCTTTTTTATTTCTCGCATCACAGCTTTTATCTACTTACTGAATAATTCGCTGAAAAAAAATACTGATCTATACATTTCAAATCTAAATTTTCTCCGTGCAGCGCCGGGTAACTCAGCTAGTAATTAAATAAAATGACTTCACAGTTAATGGTTAAACTAATTAGGATCTATGTTACTTTTATGGGAAATTCACAACCTTACAAAAAAAAACTACACTAAAATTAGGAACAATAATAAATCTAACAAAGCAGGCAGTTGTCATATATAATTACAATATTTAGAATTTGATTATCATTGTACTTACATGTGGTTGGATTATTAGGCCATATTTCTTCACTGTTTCAGGACCCAAGATTTTCGGTAAAAATTCCGTATAAGTAATATGTTGCAGCTCAGCCACCACAATATGGCGAGCCTCCTGGAAAAGGGTTTCTTCCCCCCAATGGGGATTGATGTGAGAGAGAGCGTTAGCTATTCGGTTGTGTTCCCTCATCCACAAGGTGTGCATGACAGTCAACACTACTTGTTCGTTCACACGTACGTCGCCTAGGTAATGAGAATATTTACTTGAACTTAGTAAGCTACTAAAAGGTAAAGTAAATACGAATACACAGCAATAATAATTATTTATTTCTTATTTTGTGGTCGTGAACCAACTTAAACTTACCAGCATCGAAACAATAAATATTCCTAGGCCGCGCCATGCAACCGACGTCAGGGTCCACCATTTTCATAGGAAGAAGGTCTTTTAGTCCTAACTCACGGTACAGCGGTAGGGTCTTTAAACGACCTGAATAAAAAATACGTTAAATAACAAAACTAGTAAAATGTTGTATACCTAGTGGATAAAATCAATTTATATGTGGATACGAATTTTGTGTGTACAGATATCGTCGAATTTACAATAACATTTTGATGCACAAAAATTTAATCAGAAGTAAATCTGTTTCGTATTGTTTTAAGGTAAAGATCTTCTGTAGTTCGAACAAATGCTTTAGAAGAACGAGTTTTTTCTCTATTAAAAACCTAACTAAACAAAACTAACAATAAAGCACAGTAATTTAGATTCATTTATGACACTTATTATATATAAATATATGTAAACCGCGACTTCCGAAGGTAGTAAAACTAAAATTCACAACAGTTTAACTTTAAATCACTGATGCAGTTCCTTTGCATGATTTTATTGTATGGTATAAATATACATCAATAAAGGGTAAATTCATCCCTCTTGTCGTAAACTTTTTCAAGTAACCTGGGATAAATGGTGCTGTATATTTTAAGAACAATCAAACTTGAAATAAGGATTAGTTAAACCTACCTCCCCGGTATTCACGTAGCCTACTTGCTACTTTGTGGTTGCTTCCGTAGATGAAATTACCGTCGATATATGAAGATATTTTGTTGATGTGAGAACGAGGACCTGGGTTAATTATCACATGATTAGCTAACAGCCATACAAATAAAGTTTAGATTTAGTTCTTGTGATATAAAGACTAACACAAACGTTTATAAATTGGAATTATGTACACTGAAACATTCGCTTTGTACTTAACTGAACTAGTTGTTATTACACATTTCAAGAGGAACAGCTTATATTTAGAAGATTTATGAACGTGTCGTTTTTACTATTTTTATCTACAATTAATTTTACAGGTGCAAAAGTATTGGTTAGTTCTGTGTGTGTTTGATTACTCAAAAGAACGAAATATACACATACCGAGAGTGCATCCGGGTCTCACTCCTGGTAGGATTCGAGCAAAGTCCATACATTGTCGGTTAAAGAACTTGTAGAAAGGGTCATCGTGTGGAATGTCAATGACGAGACAGTTGGGATGCCTGTGTTCCGGTGGATACTTACAACATTCGATGTCCATTTTGCGCTCATCTAGTGAAAGCCAAATTAATGGAAATGAAGAAAGAATTGTTTTGTTTTTTGTCCAAAGGATACCTATCTTTTCCTTTTATGTTTGTTTGTTTAAATGTAACTTTAAATTTTCTTTATATTATGATATAATAACAATTATAAACACCGTGGTATTAAGAAATATATATATTTTTTTCCAATATGTAAAATCTAACGATGTTACTTAGTTTTATGGAACTGAGCTTGTGACTTACACGCCAGCCACAAAGAATTACGAAACTGTAATGCTGGATTAGCTTTTTTGGAACATTTTTTTTTAATTCAAAACATTTTAGATGGCACTAGTCTTATGAAACATTCTAATGTTTCCATACAACCTTGGTTAGATTAGATGTGATTAAGAAGGAATCTGCCAAGAGCTGTTTGAGGCTTCAATTTCTAGCCTCAATAATGCTTGAACACAAAAAGCGGAATGTCATTCAGGTAAAAAAAAAAAAAAAAAATCTTGCCAATTTCATACAAAGTTCCAAGCAAATAGTAATATCAACAAATATTTTCCTAGTCAAGCACATTAGATTTATATGTTTGCATAACATTATAAACAACAAAACAATAAAACGCAAAAACCGCTTTCAAAATGATTTCCAAGTTGAAACTTTCATTAGAGCTAAAACTTAATAAAATAATGAATAAAACTAGACAAAAATTTCACCGATTTTCGAAGTCTGATAAGAGAGTTGTTTAAAAGTTTTAATCTAGGTTTTTGCCACAAAAAGGTTTACATTTTCTTATATGGATATCTGGAATTGAAAAAATGTATGTACAATGTCTGTCAAAATATATAAATTTTGAAGGTTCGTTGCATCATTGATCTAGTGTTATAGTTTAAAACAACCAACATTTCGGCACAAATATAATCTATTTTGAATTAAGTTACTACGTCAGTTCATTTGCATTGAATTTCTTAAAGGATCCCTTGTTCTATTTATGAGTATATTTTGATCATTGCTGAAGTTCCAAACAATCCTTAGACATTGATAGAAAACGCGGGTGCATATGATTGAATTTTTATGCTTAAAAATTATTTTCACAGAATTTTTTATTTTGTGAATGGTGGCATTTCTTTCATCCTATTAAAGCAAACAAAAAGGAATATAAAGGAAAGTCCTCAGCAAATTAATAATTAACTAAAATGCATGCGAGTATATCAATGAATTTGTGAACCTGGACGGGCACTGTATAATTATTAAATTAATTTTTCATCGAATGAAAATATATTCACCTAAAGTTTGCGCAGCAAAGGTCATGTCGTGGTCAATCATCTGTCCCCAGGCTACCAAAATATTGCAAAGCTGACGGTCATTCTGGCCGACGTCATGATGCATAACAAAGCTGACCACTCGAGGGCTAGGCAGTTTCGATCCATCATGAGAAGAAACACGAGGAGCAGCAATTGCTGAAATAATTAGAAAACCCACATTACTTATGAAGCGACATCAAAATTTCCTTAAGTTGTTGATAACGAATTAAAGTTGTACTGCTTTTCTTTGAACCAGCTAGTTGTAAGGTTGGACATAATCGTTTTATATGTATTTTACTATTTCCTGAACAAGCACCCCCCCCACCTCCATTAAGTCTAGAAGGTTACAATGTTAAATATAGGGTTTCAGTATCCGTGGGCAGACCACAGATAGCCCATTGTGTAGCTTTGTGCTTTACAGTAACCAAACCAAAGTTGAACAAGTCAACTGTAACTAGACGTAAAGCTGAATAAAGTGATCTAAACACGTAAATTACAGAATTGAGGAAAGACAGGACAACTGTTCGTTTCACAAATACATCATTTATTCACGACCATGGCTTCGCCAGTAGAGGCATCATCAGGTACAGACTGAACTGTTTTGTAACAAGGTTTATATATATGTTTAAACAAAGAACAGGAAGTCACCTTGGCATTCACCTAGAGACGAGTGGGGAGGATCTTAAGTTGGTTTGGTCGTTTAGAACTTTTTCTGGATTTCTATTTATTTCTAAAATTTCCAGGCTATCTAGTTTTTACTTTTTTCACAGATATGTAAAATTTTGCAGTTTTTTTTTTTTCTGGATCAAATTGGTGCTTAGTTTCAATAAGGTGGGATGAGGTGGGTTCCATTTTCCTTAATTTCCACCTTCTAGAATGTGCTTTAATTCTCGTTTCTATGGAACGTCTTGTTTGACCTATGTATACACTATTGCAGTCTTGACATGTTAATTGGTAAACACCACTGTACTTTTCGATTCTGTCCTTGTTGTTACATAACATGTTTCTTAGGTTGTTTTTATAGTAGAAGGCTGGTTTGTAGATTTATTTCTTCAATGTGTTACATATTTTATGAGAAGGTTTCCAATGTAGCTCATCTTAAGCCATTTCTTTTTCTTTTTGTTGTCGTTTGGTACAGTATGTGGGTATATTAATTTTAAGCTTATGGCTTTCAATTTTTTACACAACAATGTGTTAATTAACTTTGTTGTATAACTACTGTTAACAGCAATTTGTTTTATAGTTTCTAACTCAGTTTCATAATCTTCAGATGACAAGGGAACAGTGATAAGGCTATGTAACACAACAACTCTGTAAGATATTGGATGTCTTGAAGTATCGTGTATAATAGTGTCACTGTAAGTCGGTTTTCTGTATGCCGTTATTTATGTCAGTATTTAAGTCCATGAATTAATGTTTCCGTTTTCACCAAATTTCATAGTAAATTTAATAAATTTGTTTTGTGAATTTAGAAAAGTTACAAAAGTGTCGAGTTGACGTTTGGATCCTGTCCAGAGATAAATAACATCATCAACATATCTGTATCACTATTTAACATGTTTTGTATTTTTTTCATTACTAAACAAGGGAGAGAGAGGAGAACCCATATCTAACCCGTTGTTCTATTTATATATTTGATTATTAAATTTGAAGTAGTTCTGATCAAGACAAGTGATTATTACTGTTTTTAACTCCTGGGCTTAAACAGAGTATACTTTTTCTTTATCCACTAAATCACTTACAATTTAACAGGTATACTGGTGAAAATACTACAAACGCCAAACAAAATAATTTTGGCGTTATTGGTATCTCTCTTTCGATTTTTTTTCTACAAGCTCCAGAGAGTTTTTTTATACCAAACTTAGGTTTAAAACCAGTTAGATTTATTAAAATATTTTGGGCTTTCTGTGCTAGTTTGTAAGATCATTAGTATAGGAAATAACAGGTCTGATAGGGATATTCATTTTGTGTAGTTTAGGAAGTCTATACAGACGTGGCGAGCGAGGATTCATAATGCTTCAACAAAGATTTAACATTGTTGTTAGAGGATTTTGTGGGGTCTGTGTTTAGGAGCGTGAAACTGTTATAATCAAGGAAGTCGTTGATTTTACCGTGATAATCTTGTTTTTCAAGTACAACAGTCGTATTACCTTTGCCCGCTTTTGTGATTATAAAACTATCATTTTTCATTTTAGATTTCATCGGCTTGGACTCCTCATCTCCATTTTTAGCATAGTTGTAGGAAGAAGTCTGAATGATTTTATGGCATATATTCTTTGTTACAGAGTCAGATTCACCATTAAATACTACCTCTATATCTATTGCAAGATTTTCAGTCTTTTGCACTTCACCTGGTTTTGGGACAGTATTTTAAACCTTTAATTAGTAGATTAGTCTTGTTTTTTGTGAAATCGGATTTCGAAAGGTTTATTAACTTGAGATGAAATTTGGTGAAAACGGAAACATTAATTTTTTGGACTTAAATATTGACAGAAATAACGGCATACATTCCTTCAAGATCTTCGGAAAACCGACTTACAGTGACACCATCATACACGATACTTCAAGACATCCAATATCTCACAGACTTGTCGTGTTACATAGTTTGTTACATAGCCTTATCACTGTACCCTTACCATTTGAAGATTATGAAACTGAATTAAAATATAAAACAAATTGCTGTTAACAATGTTTATACAACAAAATTAATTAACACATTGTTGATTAACCCGCGAATACATTTCGGTAGATAAATGCAAATTTTATATTTTGTTTTTATTATGAATATATTTTGCTAAATTTATTTAGTTAGCTGAAAAATAATATTAGCCCAATGAAGGTAGCCCGCATTAATAAGCTGCGTGATAAATTAATACCTTATAACAGATAAGCTTTAATATTTTTCATATCTTATGTTTCTTATTATTACATTCAATAAATATTATAAGATATGAAGTTTAGCACAAAAACTTGCAAGTAATTGTAAATTTTTCATTTTATGATTAAAACCCAAAATCAATAAATCTAATGTGAAATTGGCTTAGAAAAAATAGCTTTTGATTAACTAAGTGGAAAAAGAAATTTTATGTATGACTATGTAATTTTTATGTTTTAACATAATATCTATTATGTTGATTAAATTATTTCACTTTGTTTTTTTTACTAAACTACATCACCGTTAGCGTCACTTACCGTCTCCGTAGACAGGCGGAACATAACGGATCATTGACGATCGAGCACTTCCCCAAGAAGGATGTTCAAGGTTGTTGCACATGCCGGTCAGTGTCCGGTAACGGCTCAGTTCACATTTCACAGGTGTTAAGAAAGTAGGGCAAATTTCCTTTGCTACTGTTTTGGTTGTGTCAACTTGCGGCAAACCGTTTATTATAACTTCAAACGACAAACGGAACCTTCAAAACAAAAGTAATACTGACTTATGACATCCAAGATGAAATAAATATTATACTCTATAATTTATTTCTCTCCTTTCGAAAGGGACTTACAACGCTAAAATAAGGAGTTCGATTCCACGTGGTGGACACAACAGATAGTCCAACGTGGCTTTGCTCTAAAACAAAAACAAGCAAGCTTTCGAAAAGATAATTAATAAAAAATAAAGGAAGCTGTGGATTATTTTAGCTCTTATATCGTATTTATATTAGGTTAATTACATTTAATTGAAATATGTGAAAAACTACAAATAAAAGTGGCTCAAAAATTTATGAACTTAAAAAATGTTCTAGCTTCAGGTGATGTAGAGTATCATTTGTAATAGAAGAGATAAACAAGGATTGTTTTCAAAATTGAAAAGATGTAAAAAATAAAACGAAATTGATTTATTGTGAATGAATATTTAATGAAACACGAACTTAAAATGATGATTTATTTCAAAGTTGTCTTTAAAATATTTTTCAGTTTGGTTGTAATTAAGCACAAAGCTACACTACGGTCTATCTGTGCTCTGCCCACCATGGGTATCGAAACCTGGTTTCTATCGTTGTAAGTCCTCATACACACCGCTGTGACAATGGGGGGTCTTTTTGAGTTGATTAACAATATTTTTCATAGCCACTGTGAGTGGACAACGTATCAATTTTAAAACAATTGAAACAGAAAGCAATTTTTTTCAAATTTATTTCGAATGTGAATAAAGATAAATTATTTTCAAAAACATAAATTTCTTTTATTATTATTATAATTATATCTTCACGTTAAGAACAGTAATGTTATATTTTGTAGTTTTATTTCTAAAATGCTTGCAATAGCTACGAAGGATGTGTACATACTTGTGAGCCAGAATTCGAGTAGCCTCTTCTAAAACTTCACCTACTGGAGCTACGTGTTTGGCTTCAGGATAGTTAGACGATAAATCATGTATCTGAGGCGGCAATTGGCCTGGGAGAAATGAAATAAGCTTTCAACTCGTTATAAAATAGTTATATCTAACTAAACTTAGGTCTGTAATCAATGAATTCCCATTATGTACATAGGTTCCGTGGTAGTAACTATAGTATACTATTACAAGATCTTTAAAACAAAACATAAATTTTATGCTCGTTCGAAGATACAGTCCTTTGCCCGATAGCTGACCTTGAAGACATAACATGCATACAACAAAAGTAAATATTTAAATCCACCCTTTAGTTTTCAGAGCATCATCCATTCTTTTTTAAACTTGGGTCTCTTATCCTACTGTCTTCAGAATACAGCCCAAATAAATCAGGGGTCTTTATCCTATTGATCCCCTAGATAATTTTTTAAACTTCTATAAGATCATCTTTTATTCCTCTTTTCTCAAAAAAAAAGTTAAGAGATCTTAACCTGTCCCTATAAGGTAACCCTTCCATCCCAGAATCAGTATAGTAAGCCTACTTTGAATCCTTTCCAATAAGTCAATATCTTTTCTTACATGAGGAGACCAAAACTGTACACAGTACTTCCAGTAAGACCCAGCTAGTAGTTTTTATAAAGAGATAATTACCTCTTTTGCTTTGTAATAACTATGCCCATAAACACACCCTAAAATTATATTAGCTTAATTACAGGCAACAGACCACTCATTCCAGGCTTGAATGATTTAGCCACTACTACTGTAACGTCCTTTTGTTGAGTTACGATACAGTGCCACCCACAGCAATTTTCTGGTCTGGGACAATTGTTTTGTTTGCCCCCTCTTTATCACAGAGATTTTTGTGCAACTTTTTAATCGGGTTCTTTTCCCCTGAGCTCTCAACAGTTAGTGCATTAGTAAATTCACCGTGTAGCTTATGCCTTAAAGGCACATTTTTTTGTGTGTGAAGTCAAGTGACAAGCAATCAGTTATCCTTAATTTCAGCATAATTTTATAACTAACGAGCTAAACACTTTGTCATGATATAAAAGACTGTTCAGTGTAGATATTATTCATTTATTTATTTTGTGAGTTAATATTTCATGATTGTTTAATTTTGTTTATAATAAGAGAGTTAAAAACAAGCTTGTTGGAAGTTGTGTTTATAATTCATTGATGCTGAGACTATCGAATATCGCGTGCAATACAATGATGTCGAGAATAAAGATTTCTAGAAGGCGAGCAGACGATTAAGTGATAAACATATGAATAGTGTGAGACGAACAGAAACAGCAGACAGAAAATAGGAAAAGACAGTAAAGTCACAGCCAAGGAAAAGTTCAGCGTGAAGTTACCTGCCGTAGAAGTGATAGGCCTAACGTTTAATATGCTAGAGTAAGACTAACAGTAGGAAAAGAGATAAGAAGAAGAATTCATTCCGTCAAAGCATGGTTCTAAAGTAATTGAATCAGCCTGAGTACATTTTGACAAAAGTAACTGAGGATGTTTTGAAGAAAGAAGACCAAACGATTACCGGAAGAGAATTATACTGCACCACAATTGTAAGTGAATTATACACAGAATAATAGGACGATAGTATTATAGAAAAATAGATAGGTTTGTCAGCTGAAATTCTAAAGCAATTGAATGGGCCTAAAAGGACTTTTGACAACAAGAAGAGAACCATATATAGTGTTTATGATATGAATATAATCTCTATAGTGTAAATAATTTGTTGTAGATGCGTTGAACTTGTTCCTAATATATATATTATTTTGAAAACAAGTGAAGTGTGTGTACTGTTCATTTATCGTTGAATTTATCGCTAACAAGTCACAGACACCTACTGTAAAATAATCCTAAGCCCAACACCAACACAGTATACATTTATACTATTAAAGCAATTGAATGGGCCTAAGTGGACTTTTGACACACTTCCAATAGAAAAACTGATTGCTAGGAAATACCTGGACTAGTAATAAAAGTCTTTAAGAGAAAGTAAGCAATGATAATTAAGTACATTATACCCATAACAATAATTTCAGTTTGGGAACACTTACCATATCGCGTCCGAGCTTCGTGAATAGCACCGTTAATATCATCATAGGTAATGCATATTTCTCCATATCTTGATGAGGCAGCTACTTTTAAGCTGAAATAATATATTTTTTTTTACATAACTTTTCAACGACTTTGTCAATAGATATATGTATATATATGTGTTTTCAAAGTTTTTATATTTCAGTTTTTTTTTCACACACACACCTTGCCAATTTAATTTATAGCTATGTAGATTATTAGCCTTTGCATACACACGCACACATATCTATGTACACACACATTGATCATATACGTAATTAAGCACAGAACTAAACAGTAAGAAGTATATCGTTCTTCATTTACACAAGTGCTCAACTTCTAGAATTGAAGCAAAATCTTTATTACATTGTTAGTAAGCAGCGTTTACATATGTATAGCGCCATAATTATACCGTATTAAAATTGATGAAACTGGAATTGGTGTCTTAGTATTTATAGTTGTGTGCAAGTAATTGATTTTAATTAGCTGATAAACATGTTTAACAGTAACTGATAACCTAACAGGAATTTTCTCAGTAAAGACTGGTGCACAAGTTGTAGGAAACTAAATATATAGAGAAATTGATATAATTATAATTAGGGGTTGATCGCCTCCACAACCAAGAACTGTAGTATAACTGGATCACGTTTCGCCAGCTAAGACGTTATACAGTATAAAACAAAATTAACTCTATCAGAAAGACAAGAATGTTTATGTAATTATCAAAATACAACTAATTTGGCCGATACGTGTATTTAGTATAATGTTTACAGTTATAGTGTATTTTAGCACCTCATGTAACCCTGAACACTGTAACTGGTGTCCATATTAACGTACAGAATATGCTGAACCACTCAGTTATTGACCTTTGATGTGCAATAAAGTTGTTCATTAGTCTGAAAATCAAATTCACGTGATTATCAAAGTTACCTAGCTTTGCCCTTGATGAATAGCAAGGTTGTTCATTGGTGTGAAAATCAGATTCGTATGGTATCAAAGTTACCAGGTTTGCCTTTAATGGGCAACAAGGTTTCATTGGTCTGAACATTTTTAAACTTGGGAATTTGGTGTTCATTAAGATTCTATGTTGCTTCAGAATAGAAAACAACAACCAGAAACTCAACTAGTACCCACATTATTTTCAGAAGTTTAGTAGTTGCAAAGCAAAGCTGTTTTTCTATATAACATTTGTTTATGTTTGCCAAATTTCACTACACAATGAGTACAAGACTTCCAGTTTCTCTTTGGAAAATATTTTCACTTTAGATTTAATAAATGCCAGATTGTTTCAAATAAACTAGCAACTAAACAATCCAAATGAAGTACTTATATAAACTTCTATTCCAGAGTGTATGATCGCGGGTAGGTCTTGTGGTGGATCTCATGACGTTGGAGAAGGCAAGCCGTGCTTGAATTTGTGTGATGCTCCGCACTTTTAGCTCTGGGTGCATTATAAGAGTGATAGTTAATTCCATCTCTTAGCGTGGATGGTAGGGTGTTGCTGACTGACTGCCTTTCCTCTGGTCAGTAGTTCAAAATTAGGTATGGCGGCAGATAGCTTTAGTAGCTTTGGTATAAATACGAAATAGAAATACAACTAGAGATGGATAATGTCATTTAAAAACTGTAGTTTCCTTCTAAAGATCCGAAAAAAGTTTCTTGACACTACTGGAAAGAAGCTATGTGTTATCCACATTATAAAGAGGAATATACGATAACACAAGAATTTTCAAAAAGCGAGTCTTTCTTAAATCTTTCGACACGGGGTCGGTCGATTTGACCGAGTTACGTGACATTCTGTACTCGTTTAAAGTTGACATTAATTTAATACTTATAACTCTATATATTGGGTATATCTTCACGAAATTTGGCAGTCTTTCAGTTAATATTACAAGTCATTCAAATACAAAAAGGCATATTTCTTAGTGAAGTACTTTAATAAAGTAAAATAAAGTTTTGTCCATGAATATATTATTTGTTTTGAATAGTCCGTGTGCAAAGTAATTTTCATGTTAAAATTAAAAATACTTTTCACCATCTCAAAAATCTCAAATTTCCTTAGTGTAATCCCTAAAACCTCCTAAATGCATTTCAAACGTTTTTTTTCACTAAATCCTTATAGTTTATATGTTATTTTCTCTACCCTAGTCTGAACACTGGATTGGTCAATTCGACCGTCCTCGTAACCACCAAAAAAATCGAAATAAACCTAAATTAACCTTCTTTTCTTTCTAGTATGACTTCAAATTGTAACCTGAAACTACATTCGTTTATCCTAAATAGTTCTAAGTTCGTAACATTATACATCTATCTATAATTTAATTAAATTAAATTGAAATATTGTTTTATTGCCCATGAACCGTGTCTAACTGCTATCCGCGCCATTATAAGTTGTAAATCACTGGGGGAAGTGCAGCTCAGATACGCTATCGAATTACATTACCCATCAGCTGCTCGCTTGCGTGCTTCGTGAACAAATTTAATTAATTATTTTTGTTATTACTTATTTTACCTATTCTAGTCTTAAATAACTTAAAATGATCCGCACTTTTAATTTTAGTTACTTTTATAACATTGAAAACGAAAAACAAGAAATAAAGTACTTACCCAATCTTTTTTCTTCTTGCCCTCGATTGTCAATGAGAGTTAAGCCTGGTTTTTAAGTGATTATAGTAAAACACTTAACAATTTTTATTTAATTAAATAATACACCAAAGAATATAGACTACTAACATGCAAAAAGTAGACAAATTCACTTCTAAAATTTTCCTGGCTTTCTAACTTTGTGACAAGAGCCGTTAGAAATCTATCCAAGCTAGTCATTAACTTTCCCACGGGAATGATGTAGCTACTCAGAGTGACATTGACAGTTATCTGTTCAAAACACAATGTTATACAATATGCCATTTGATAGATGAAAACCTTGACTTTCTATTGGTTATAGGTAATATATAATAAAACGTAAGAGAGAACTAGCAACAAATTGTGAAAGAGAGGATGTGACAAGTGGACATGAGGGGTCTGATGTTCTCTTTGATAGCTCTGTAATAAAACAAAATTGAAGGCCATAAGTCTGTTTGAGCAATAACGATGTTATAAAGAGCATTTTACATTTAATTTCGTACATTTTCCAGGGGAGATGGATAAAATAGGGATGATGACATGTAAGACAAAATTTGTCATGTATTACGCTAGTGGACATTCAGGATTTTTTTTATATATTTCCTATT
>NW_013666011.1:308126-320740 GCF_000517525.1 Limulus polyphemus | reverse complement strand
ATAACATAAACAAAAAGTAGTTTAATGAAATTTTGAATGTAAGACACTAAAAGCTTTGTGTCAAGCGCAGTAAAGGGTACCCGAGCAGAAAGAGTTCCTGAAATGTACTTTGCAAGAAAATATCCGTAACTTTGGAAAATACTAATATGGCAGTGACTTAGGTAGGCCTATGAAGGCCTTGGTGCAGGAATACCCACCCACCCTAAGTACAACTTTAATAATGTTATATAAGTAAATGAATACTCTAAGTTACAACCGCATGCATAAGATAAAATAATGTTTCTGATTGTTTCGTGTAATATTGCACTTAAAAAGAAGCCTCAAAGACTACTGTGCCGGCCTTGTTCACAAAAGAGCCTTTCACGAGTTGTAATCGTGTATCAGGTGGGATCCTGGGTCGTAAAAGTTTAAATTTTACGTATCTTATAAGTGGGTCTCTACGAGGTGGGACTGACTATTACCAGTCAGGCCCCTGGGCACAAAAATAATTATGTCACAAGTAGAGCTTTGATGAGTTGTAGCAGGCAGTCCCCTGAGACAGTTGCCCCACCTATATGTATGCACTGATGTCGGATAAATTTGTTAAGATATTTCTTCAATGTCATGTGAAAAGATACTTGTTCATAGAGAAACGCCGCAATCTAAGTGTTGAGAGTATGAATCTAAAATAACTGTTGTCTTCACAAAAAAGTACAAAATATATATAGAAAAGTATGATTTGCTTAAGTAGCTCACAATGTTTTTTACAAAATTTAATACAAAAACTGAACTTATAATATCTAAAATTATCTTAATGTTTATTGAGTTTTATATATACCTTTAAAGACAGCTCATATATTAAAATAAATTAACAGAAACATACTCAGGTATAAAGTTGGCGATATATCGCAGGCCTTCATTTGCAACGAATTCCGGGTGTGGTGGAGAAAAAGGGTGTGGACCACCTCCACCATTTCTTTTAACGCTACGTACTATCAGTGCACAGTGAGGAGATAGCTTGGGATTCAGTGGAGTCGGCCTATTGACAGGGAATACAATGGCGGAGTCCCCACATGTCAAGAGCACTGCCGCTGCTATGGTCAAATACCTGAAAAACGATCATTTATTTGGTTAGAAATGTCCACTCATTATATTTTGCTGATACAACAAAACAATAACAAATGCAAATATATAGTTTGAGGAAAATATTAAATAAAAATGAATTTATTAAACGTATTAATAAACATGAAAAATGACAGGTAAACTAGTCAACAAATAGTATTAATGTTGCCCGGCTGTCAAGGCTGTTTCGATAGCTTTTCAAGGCAACAGTCAAATGTTTCATACTTTGTGATGCGCTCTCGTCTAATCATGGCAACAAATTTATGCTAGGCGTGATGACAAATTTTCATTAAGTGTAATTAACTGCATAAGTCCAAGATAAAACACAAACCAATTCATTATTTACGAAATTTACATGCCGTGATTTTCTCCCATATTTTTTCAAGGAAGATCCCCCAAACTATAAAGATATGGATCACCCCAAGGGGAGCCTGAAAAAGTTTCCGAGCTTTGTTTCTCTAAAATAAAGTTTGAATTTGACAACACACTCAAAATTACTTACTAGAAACTTCCTTTTGTAATTTTAAACATATCAATAAGTAAAACGTTTTTATTCGTTTCAATTTGTATACTGTTGTT
Organism: Limulus polyphemus; assembly: GCF_000517525.1. NCBI lineage: Eukaryota > Metazoa > Arthropoda > Merostomata > Xiphosura > Limulidae > Limulus > Limulus polyphemus. The sequence goes on along the minus strand of NW_013666011.1, from coordinate 319,060 downwards.
ATAGACTATTGTTACGACAGCGGAAGTCAAGTGACGCTAGTAACACGTGATGAGTTTCTAGAAGGATCACGAAGGCTCGAGTGTTTGCCAGACGCCCTCTATTTTAATATATAAGGCCGGCAAATAAAGAGTGACAGCATATATAATTGCAGATAGCAGATTGAAGAGAGATATAGAGACAGATAATTGAGTCAAGTGAGCGGTAGTGAACATGAGTAAAGTGTGTGAATCGTTGTGAATTATAGCGTGTGTTGAAGTTAAAGTGACTGTGGAAATCCTGTATATGGCAAAGTTGTATTGAGAAAGAATAAACTAGTTTTATTTAAGAAAGGACTTGTATCGCTGAAGTTCCTCGGGAAAAATTTATACCGGAAATTAACATACGACCAGAGACGTAACACTATATTCCTAAAATGCCGTGTGTCAAGATCATCAAAAGGCTATACCTATGTCTGGTATTAGATTAGGTTAGCTATATTTCAGTGTTTCTATTTGGTTAGAAATGTTCACTGATTATATAACCGACCTTTGATCTTTCAAAGACATAAAAAAGTGCAGTGCGTATCAAATTGCATAAATTTTTATGTTTGGAATAATGTTTGTTTGTAGTTAAGCACAAGCTACACAATGGGCTATCTGTGCTCTGCCCACCACGGGTATCGAAACCAGGATTCTAGCGTTGTAAGTCCGCAGACATACCGCTGTGCCACTGGGGGGGGGGGGGGCTGGAATAATGTAATAATATTTGGCAGATTTTAACATTATTTTAAAAACATCTGTTGATGGGTGTCTTATGGATACTATTTATTCCAAATGTTTTCATCTGAGTGAAAGACGAGAGGAAATATACAAGATAAATATCGAAATATATTTCTACATTTGAAATTTTTGGTTATTGAAATATCGAAAACGTATGTAAAGTTTAGCGAAAAGGTTTTTTTATCTGTGGCTTTATATATCACCTTTGACTTAAACAAAACAAAAACAGTCTTACTTTAATATTATGTGTGGTTATTTCTAAATAGAAACACAAGTATAGAAGGCGACGTTTCGAAAGTCTTCCTCTACACTTGTGTTCCTGCAACTGGCAGTTGCCGTCCATTCAACAAAGTTTCACCATGAATTCTCTGCCTAAACAATCTATCAAAGAATATTTCTAGATAGTTACGTAATGTAATTTCTAGTTAAATTGTCTGATTAATATATTTTTCAAGTCTGTTCATACAATTCAAAGAGTCTATTATTTAAAAAAAAAAAAAGATTACGAAGAGTTGCAAAACTTAATCGAACTTTCCTTTTCGGTTGAATTTTGACCTTTGAACATTTGGAAACAAAATATTGGATCATGCATACTCAGTAGGTCTCTCCTTTTGGTCAAGAAAACATGCGTTAATGTATACATACAGTTCATAATCTTAGTTTGTAAATGCAAACGCTGCCTCCCCTTACATGATATTACAATTATAAATCGGTAGGAAGCATGTATACTAAGTTTGTAACGGATCGCCATTTATAACCAATTTTATCATTTTTTAAAAAATAAACAATATTAAAACATTTTAAAAGCTATTACTCTTTGATCAATATTTAAGAATCTGTAAACTGATTTCGGCTAAAGTTTATTAACATTATATACAATCATATTACATGGACGATACGTTTTTATTTTAACAGCTAACATTTTTAAACATGTTTGAAGCTGATAGTCTGTTGCACCTGAAGTAAAGCACTTTCAAAAGTTTTACATCTAACTTAATTTTTAAAGAGCTAAAATAAAACTATCATAACGTTCTTGATTTTAGTGGCTTCATTTATTAGATGCCAAACGATTTATTCCTGGGAAATAAAAAAACACAATTGAATGAATCCGTAGAATATTTTGATTGTTACTCTTCAGACGAACTTACTCCCTAAATGAGAAGTTTGATGTCTACAAATATTGTGAATTTTAGGCTAAGATAACGAAAAACAACACTGCTGAAGAAGTGTATACATTTCTATTTTAAGCATGTGTGTGTATCCACTACGATGTTCATAAGCAATAATTATTGTGTGGTCTTCATTACAATGGAATATCAGTCGCATCCTTGAAAGCTCGAATTCAAGTAGTTTCGAAGCATCTTCTTTTGGGGTCAGGGTGTCTCGGGATTCTTTTCACCACAGTGAGGCCTACTTGATCACTGTCATCTTTAACACAATACTTCCATCTCTTCCTTGGTCTTCCTCTCCGTTGTTTTGTCTTTCACTTTCCTCTTTGCTGCCCATTTCACCAAAATGTCCTGGTCCATCTTTTGCACATGCCTATACCAAATTATTCTTAATTCCTGCACCTGACAACAAAAAGAAAATGATGATTTGTAGCATCAGAGATAAGGTGCTATTTCTTCAGACCCTCGAAGGGCAAGTCAAACGTCGGCCACCAGGAATCCTACTGGCCTGGGGTTGCTAGGCTTAAGGTGGGCGAACTATCGGTCTAGGGCTAAATAGCCCTCCCACCGCTAAAGATGTCCCTGTCGGAGTAACTTTCAGGGTTGGTAACTGCACCTGTCCACGTTTTGGCAACCACATATTCACGAGACTAGTCACCTTGGGCCAAAGCCCATAGGAGAGCTAGTGCACTAGTCGTCGTCCCTGCTGTGCCCCGCAGTATCAGTTCCAAAGATCTGAGTAGAATTCACCATTGCCCAACGGTTTCGCCATTATCCTGACAGAGGAGTTTTCCGCAAGGGTTGTCTTCTCTTAACCCTTGGTTAAAAAACCTTAGCCCGCAAGACAACAGGGTACTTTCGAAGCATGAACTTAGTGAATTGTAGCTTACGAGGAACTTTGATTAGCGGGAGGCGTGAACAATTGCGATAACACGTGTGCGGTATGATTTTCAGGGGGAGGAAAATACTGAGAAAAATACTTTCACTCCTGAAAATCTTTATTTTCTTATCTTTATAGGTCGTACTAACAAATGAGTTGAGAAAAAAAATGCGAATAGTTAAAAAAGCTTACATTGCTGTTTGTTCTTTAGTTATTATATTTCTATCTCGACTTATCCTTAGAACTCTTACTTGCTTGGAAGCTATAGCCATTTCCTCTTATATTGGTTAGTGATTAGAGTGCCCGACTATGAATCATTCGGGTCCAGTTACTAAAACAAAAAGTCGCGCTCCGCACTTTGGGGTAGTGAGTGCGTTATAAGGGTAGCGGTCAAATTCCATTATGCAGTCAGACAAGAGCAGTCTAAGAGTTGGCGGTGAGTGCTGTTGACTAGCTGCCTTAGAGATCTAGTCTATCTTTTCAAAAGTAGAAACAGCTAACGCAGATTTCCCTTCAAAATTTTTTATGTGAACATTCGAAAAAAATAAGAAACAATCGTTTTATATTGATAAACTTATATGATTTTAAACAACGAATATACGTCACAGCCTCTGGGTCCAACAATACAACAAAGTAAATATATTTTACCAATTTGTGACCTTATTTTCGGGACGGTTACTTAAGCATGACATAATTATGACGCTACTTCGAATGTTTCAATTAATGCAACTTTAATGGCCAATAAATAACGTCAGATATTATTTTTTAGTTACTTTAGCTCTTTAAATTGCTGAACTCTAATATAAATCTCGAAAACCCTCTCAAAGCCGACCCTTGGAGTGGGCGACGTGAGCTCCCGCATAGGGCGCTTACCCCAAAAGGCTTCAAAATCGACATCAGAAATAGCAGTTCTTATCAATTTTACAGGGGCAGGGGCGCCGAATACATAGTTCGTACAGGTCGCAATTTTACCTAGGGCCGGGTCTGACCTTTCTACTGTTGTATTTATATTTCATATGCCAGACTTCGAGAAGTGTTTAGGGGTAAACAACTTTAACCTGTCTTCATCAGAGTCAGGTTTGTTGAACGACATACTTTACGGCACAGTAACAGAAACGAGGACGAAGAGTTTTATTATGCATGCCATGACCGACTATTAACTATATATATATATATATATATATAAATATATTAAAAACAAAAATCGTGCTGCACTTAATATACTTTCCTCTTTATTACGAACAGTCCTGTTTGCGGTACAAGCGGCCAGAGGCATTGCCCTTGAATTGCGGTAACGGTTTAATAGGATGAACACTGAGTTGAAAATAAGGTGTTATGTAATTATTTGTAGTCTGTATAGCCGAAACAAGGATCATTCAATTTCTGATGGGTATTTTGTACTATGTGTATACGTTTATATACATATATATACTATAAAATCATGATATCCGTAGACTTTAGGCTAAAGACTCTTAAGCCAACATTTTTAATATATCAGTATGATACTTAAAACACACTTTAAACATCAGCTAGAGATGTCATTTGGTCATAAGAGGCTCAAAAGCTGATCAAACATTTTGTCAATTTTGGAGTTTCATACTTGTTTTAAAACTATCTGTTGATCACAGAATAGACAAAGATTTGAATAAGGATAATTAGTCAACTTTTAATAACGTGTGAAGTACTTTATGGTACTTAGTCTTTCACTGCAAAATTAGAAACAGCTAGCGCAGATTGTCATCGAAAAGTTTTGGGCGAATATCCAAACATAAACATTTTATATTCATAAACCTAAAAGATTTTCAGACAACGAAAATGCGTTATAGCTTTCTGGTCCAGCAATACAACAAAGTAAAGTTACGTTTGGAATTTCTGCAACCTCATTTTCATTACGATTACGTAAGTTGGTTTAAAATATATCTGTTGTAAGTTATATTCAGATAAATTTTCGTGTAGTTAATGATTTCCTTGTAATCCGGATATCGAAATGTTATGAAGATGTATTAATCTTTTTTTTTTCTTCTTACATAAAGTACATATATGATTCCCAATTTGCCCCTGAAGAAGAAGGTCCACCGTTCGAAAGCGCTCGGGTTATAAGGTTTTTATCCTTTTGTATCAAGACTTATTGAACTTGCGTGTTTTTCTGACATGGTGGACATATATGAAAATGGCTATCCCATACAAGCTTGTACAAGTTCGACCCTGTGACTATCTGCTTTCTGGGGTAACGTAGAAATTCAAATAATAAATTTGGATCGTTATTAAATTGGGTGCTAATAATCTTAACGAAGCAGTTCATCTTTTCAGTCGGTGTGTGTGAAGTCTGCTTAAGAAAATCTTGAAAAGGATAACTATGTGAGTAAACTAATGAAATTCTTGAAAAGCAGTGGGCTGTAACCGGTTCTGCTGTGTTTCTCGGTAACATCCTCTGGTAACAGTTCTTACAAACTATTCTAGTTTATATTTTATTCATTTATCTCAAACGCGTTACACATTCACCGAAGTGAAACATCAACTATTTCAAACAAGTTATGTTAATGAATCTAGACAAAATACTACCATCATAATAATAATTTGAATTGGTTGTCACATATATATAAATAAGTGAATAAAAAATTGATAATAAAATCTGACGGTTTGTTTATATACATGTTATTCTAAGACTTTTACCCAAGAATACGGTTTCAAATAATGCTGCATTCATCTAGTTGCACATGGTAATACATTGCTTCTGGTATTACGTAAGTATTTGATTTAGATATGAGCTCCGGTATTGAGCGAAAGGTCTCGTCAGCGTTAGTTATAGCAGATATGATGTGATTGATATATTTTTATACATCCATTTTACTTTCACTCAAGCGTTATTGAAATGCACACCTATAGTTATGCTCATACTAATTATACAAATTCAAAAAGCTCAGAACACTGGACACCGAGATTGGAAATCTACACTCGCAATATACAATTTAAAACCAGTATTGTCCTAAATAACAGAATTATTGTTATAATACTTAATACAGCAACCGTTAGAACTAGATTCAGCCAACTACTGCATCAAAATTGATATTACGTTTTACTAACTGACTTAGGCGTCTTTGACTGCTGCTTCAAAGTAAATAAGTTAAGGGATATAGACGTCTTTGACTGTTACATCAAAGTAAATACATTAAGAGACCTAGGCGTCTCAGACTGCTTTATCAAACTGAATACATTAAACCATAGTTTCCAAATAGCCACTGACTCCTAAGAATTTAGGAATGAATAATGCCAAAATATCGCCTTCTTTTGTTCGAATTGGATTGGAATGAAGCTTTAGCAACAGCTCTGACATCGTCCATGAAAAAATTTGGAGAAAAGGGCAAATCTATATATTTATGTACACATGTAAACATTTAAACAAAAATAGCCTGTATCACATGGTTAACCTCAATAAACACTGATTAGAAAGACCAGGGAAATACATTTATATCAGCCCAAACTTTGGATATTAAAAGTGAGTAGGTAAAGTTTTCTTTGGCAAAAACTTTAAATAAAATGTTACGTGATATGTGCAAGAAATTTTTCTGACATTAATAGTTACAATAAAATACTTCAAACGTTTTCAAAGCAAAGCAGAACAAAGACTTCATCGTGTTTAATTATTTAGATTATGCAAATATATAAACATGAAACTTGTGAGTCTAATCTAATAAATTTGGCATGATAATGCTCTAGTTTTAAAGAATTAATATTATAGCTGTGGATTTTTGTTTAATATATTCTTCATGGTTTGTTGATAATCATTAATGCTAGACACACATATATCCCTTCCTATAGATTATGTCAACCTATGTTTTATTAGCTTCATATTTTCTAGATAAATAGGTAGTTATAAAAAATGAAACTTACTTAAAAAAGTCATTATCTGTTATACTATTTAAAACAAATATTCACAATCCTGAATGGTAGTTTTATAAAATGCACGAAATTTTGTTTCCCTATTATGATAAAGGCATATAATTAGGTTTTCTGTGGTATATTTTTTGAAAGTAGTAATTAAAAATATATTTTTATTCAAAAGGATATAGCAGCTTAATTAATATATAACAGTAATGTTATTCTGTTCTTCTACTACACGTATGTTTGTAGGGAAATAATAGAAAGGAAAATCACTACTTAGTAGTGAGTTTAGTTTAAACATGTATAACTACCATACTTCATAATACTTTCAATTTTAGTCGCTTGATGGCAGCACGTAATATTTTTATACAACGACTTGGGACTTTTCATTGCATAAACATGGTGTCTGCCAAAACAATTTCGATAAAATAAATAAATAATAAATAATCATCTAAATTAATATTCAATGTATCAAGCAGCTGAAGTCTTTATATAACTGACAGAGCTATGTACAAGTTATTGATGTCTGAGTTTATTAACACCACTGTCTTTATTATCAAAACAATATATTATATAGCAGTCTTCTTTCCTTCAAATCTTCAGTGGGTCCTAGGGTCTGTATGGTGTATTCCCTATCAATTTCTCTGACTTTGGTATGTGGTCATCGACCTTATGCATAAACAGCAACCCAGGGTGAAGTTAAAAGGCATGGGTTCTTGAAATATCCACTGAACATTGGTACAATGTTCCAAGGTACTTGTACCATCCTGGAGGATCAGTTCCAGCTTCACTGGTTTCCAATTTCATTCATAATTAGATTATCTATAACTACAATACATACAAGACTCTATTGCATGTGTGATAGCAGTATTTTGACATAAAAAAATAATCAGAACTTTGTTTATTTCTGAATAGATGAAGATGATATTGAACTATTATTAAAACATTTATTTAAAACACAAAAGAATATATTTCCTGGCCAGAGAAGCATGTGGATTCAAAATCTAATTATTGTATAACAAAAACAAATGAAATGTTTATATGCTGAATTTGCATAATTTATTTCAAGGCAACTCTACTCCCATTAGTTGTAAATCAGCTTTGAAAACATCGCGATAATCGCTAAACCTGTCTTCCACCATTTGTCAGTAAGCGAATGTTAAAACCAAAAACAGGGTGTCGGTTCAAATACATCAAACGATAGCTCTCTTTATGCTGTACTTTGGTCTGGCTGATTTCATTGGCTACAAAAGTATTTACTGTTTGAATACACATAAATAAAACTTCAAAACCATTTAAAAATCTTTTTAGCCATTGGATTTGTAGAACCAAGGCCATATAATAAACTTCATGATGTGGATTACATAATGCATAAACCGATGCATAGATATACCTGCCCAATTCTAATCGACAGCAAGTCAAGAAATTATGAATGGGGATTGTAAACAGCCTATGCATTGTCCTGGAAACTGTTTGCTTTACATCATATAATAAACACACTATGTTGTCCTAATAACAGTTTGCTATACATCACATCATTGGGTGTGGCTACAGTAAAATAACATGTGCTACAACAGTCTGTGATAAAAGTGGTATGAACGATGTATCAATTACATCATGACATGACGTAAAACAGGTAGAAGTTACAACTGTCAATCATGGTATTTCAAGTTTACAACCATGGTGATTATAAAATATCTCTTATTATTTTATAGTTGAGCAAATACTTCATTATTAACATTTGGTTATTGATAATTTTCATTTCATTTATCCATATAATATGAATCCACGTGTATGAGTTAGAAATTGTTGGATGTTATTGGGACTACATTTTATCTTGCCTTGACATGGGTGTCACGCAGTGTGAGGTTACCAGGTAAAGCGTTAATTTGATATTAATTATTGACATTTTGTGAACATTGTTCCAATGGGAAGGTAGTGTGGAGCAAAAGGTCGATTTACAAGTACGAATTCTTAATTGTTTTTAATTAATTATTAACTGCATAATTGAACTTACAGTGTAAATCAACTAATCTGTGAATGTGGAAACCAATGGTGTGTAAATTATTTTGTTATTTTAGTTATTTAAAAAATCACTGAAATCCCTAAAAGAAGTAACAACGTTTCCAATACCCATATCAGTTGTCGTTACTTTATATTTACTTCAAGTAGATTCCTTTATATCATGAATAATCATTGTTGCAAATCGTTCTCATTATTCATAATAAGAATATCTAGCTTTCTACTAACTGAAGTTTAACATGTTGATGTATTTTAATCACTCTCATCATTTGTTTATGCACAGTATCAGTGCCATCCTTTCAACATCCTTACTTGACTTTAAGTAATAAAACATTATTTACACAACAAACATCTAGAGGAGCTGGTATAATTACTTAATTAAATTCTCTGAGGATTTTGGGTTTAACATAATGTGATTTTAGGTTAGTAATATGAAATCAAATATATATATATATACCAATGGAAAGGACATGTTGGCAAACCCGTTGTTATTAATTTAGAAGAAGTGAGTACAAAATTTCACATTTAGACACGAGTATGTTCTTTAAAATATTTATTATATTTGAATAACTTGCACTGTAGTTAGTTAGATTCATTAAATTGATTTTTATTTTTACTTGATTATCATTATTTTAAACATGATATAATTTTACACACAATATTAATGATGGAATGTATTTACTCCAAATGGATATTATAGTAGCAGTGGTGGCCTGTGCCTGACATTGTGTGTAATAATGGCTCTATCTTAGCCCCCACCCGAAACAAACAGTACAGTAAAAGAGACAGTTACTTTAGGTGTTTCAATTTATTTATACATCATTTTGAGTCATTGGTTTTGCAAGTTTCATAGCTGTAAAAACTTTGGTAACAAGTATAGTGGCAGACAAAGCTTATTGCTTGAACCAAAAAAAAAAAACTCTGAAATAACCTCCAAATCAATACACAATAATCGTACTATGTTAACCATGTAAATATAGCTCATTTAATAAAACTCATTCTTTAACTGCTTATGTTCTGAAAAACACTGAATAATCACAGAATTCTCTAAAATTGTACCAGCCCTTGATTTCCATGACTTTGCAAGGCTTGCATGCTCAGTTGCAAACGTTTCTTCAAATGATTTTTGTTGGTTGTTTCTAATTCTATGTTTCCATTGATTCCAATGACTGTGCAGCTAGCTTCAAAATTCTTTTTAAACTTGATTAAAAGGTTCGGTTCCTCATTTTGCTACAATACTAAGTAGTATTCTAGAATTTTAAGCTTAAAATAGTTAAAATATCGATATCAATATAAGAAAAAGAAATAATTTATTTATCCAAAATCTTTGAGAAGGCGTGCTTCACCTCTTACTAGCTGCCACAGGGTATCAGAATAAGATATCAGTTGAGAAGAGTAGCCTCAGTTGACTGGAATCTGGGAATATGTCCTTTCTTTTACATACCTTATAAAATAAACTGTTTAAAGACCAAAGGCTCTTCTGACACCAAAGCTTTTCAAAAGACTACACGAAATTATATAATTAAATACAATATAAGATATTTGAAAGTTATATCATTATAACTCATGCAATTTTTGTTAAATATTCATCCACAATCACCTCATTGAAGAAAAAAAAAGACATGATTTTGTATTTTCTGTAATGGTAAGTAATAGCTCATTATAAATACATCAACGTAGTGCAGCTTGGTATAACTCACATTGCTAAGGGATCTATGTGTCTTTGATTGCTCTATCAAAGTGAATGAGTTTAAGGGCTCAGGCGTCTTTGGCTGCTCTATCAAAGAAAATCAATTAATGCACCTATGCGTCTTTGGCTGTTTTATAAAAGTAAACAGGTTAATGGACCTAGGCATCTTTGGCTGCTCTATCAAAGTAAATAAATTAAGGCACCTAAGCATATTTGGCTGTTTTATAAAAGTAAATAGCTTAATGGATATAGGTGTGTTTGACTGTTTTGTCAAAGTAAACAGGGTTAGAGACCTAGGTGTCTTTGACTACTCTATCAAAGTAAATAAGCTAAAGGACCTAGGTGTATTTACCTACTCTATCAACGTAAATAGTTTAATGGACCTAGGTGTGTTTGACTGCTCTATCAAAGTAAAGAAAGTTAAGGGACCTAGGCGTCTTTGTTTGTTTTGTCATTATAAGTAGATGAACTTAACCCGATGACTACCGGCTACTAACTTTCTTAGTAGGCAATGCAAGTCTTGCTATATTTC
>NW_013666011.1:276345-307126 GCF_000517525.1 Limulus polyphemus | reverse complement strand
GTCATCGGGTTAAGAGACCTGAGCATCATTGATCATCTTTTGGAGAAAGCTATCGAAATAAAACAACCCTGATGCCTGAATGGTCTGTTAGATAAGTAACTGATATGAAGTGACCTGGGTATCTTTGGCTGGTATATCAGTTACTGAAGTTTATCACAAAACTACGCTATTTTCTTTGATCAAACTAGTGCTCTAAGTTAACGAGGTTTACATCATACTGAAGAATAAACACGATTCCTATAAGTTGTTTTACTCTTTATTACAAGGTCCTGGCGTAGCCTAGTGATGTACATATCGGACTGAGGATCTGAGGAGTTCAGGTTTGAGATGGATTACCAAATATGCTTCTTATAATACACTGGAGGTGTATTATAAGAATGATAACCAGCCCAACTATTAAATCAATAGTAGTCACTTTGGGCAACAGGTTCTAGCAAATAGTTTCCTTACCTCTGGGACGCAGTTTAAATTAGCGGCGTCTATTGCTTTGATACTGTTAGTTTTATCCTTCCATACTTAATTTAAAATATATCTGTAGTTATATTCAGACAGTTGCTCTGAAGTTTCGTGTATTTGTTCTGAACATAGTTAATGATATCCCTGTAATCCGGATGACAAAATGTCATAAATATGCATTAATCTTTTTTTCTTACATAAAGGTTATATACGACAATGGCTATCCCATACAATCTTGTACAAATTTGACCCTGTGACCATGTCTGCTCTCTGGGGCAACACAAGCCTGTTCAAGGGGTGACACAGACACATATACAAGTTGGTATGAGTTGTGAGCTCTTTTCTTTGTGTGTGTTATTTGGGTTAGTCGGTGACGTAAGTAACCTAAATATTGTGGGATACCTCATTAGTATCTCTTGGTTTGACTTGAAAGGCAATAGAACAGTATTCTTTCTTCTACCTTTGAACTGTGTGAACGTTTTGAAAACCCTTTATCTACGCCCCATCAGTTAGTTTTAAGAATAACCTGACGAATAACTAAAGACTATTGGGAATAAAAATATTGTTTTATTTGTTAACTTGTGTTATTTGTTTTCTTTTTCTGTCCGTATTCACTTTAATACTATGCATAAGAATTTCCAGAATTTGTTGTAGAACCTGTATTGCGAATCTTATAGGTACTTGTTAAACATCAGTGTACCTGATTACCATACATGAACCTCACAGATCTTTACCTGGTCGTTCAGCTCATTGTGTTTATAAGATACCATACTGGCGAACAAACAAATTTAGTTAAAATTAGAAAGAAATGCACTAACTTACCAATATAATGTGTAATCTTTATGTGAAATCTGGTAAACCTGCTACTAATGGTACTATGAGCTTTTGAAAGTTGTCAATAAAAACATTATATTCTGTTTACCTATCATATACATTGTAGATGAATTATTTAAATTATCCTTGGAATGTTAGATGTATAGTATTAACAGTGCATAATTTATCATTACATCTAAGCTATTTTTTGAGGCATGGCGGTTATAAGCACTCGGATCTCAATTTTGCTGGTCGTGGACTCGAATCCCGTCACCGAACATGCTCGCCCTTTTATTTACAGTGGCGTTATAACTTGACCTACAATCCCACTATTGGTTGGTAAAGGTTAGCTCAGGAGATGATGGCGGGTGGTATAGACTAACTGACTTCATTCTAGTCTATCACTTCCAAATTAGGGAAGGTTAATGCAGACAGCCCTCAAGTAGCTTTACGGGAAATGCAACGAATAAACAATTTTTTTTTATTTCATTCTTTTATATTCTTCACATGGAAAAATAAACTCGAAAAATCATTGTTGTTTCTCAATTAGTATTTTGTAAGGTATTACATTATTACAAAATCGTCTTTGACAAGGATTTCTGCAGTTTGCACAGAGAGAAATAATAAAAAAAAAGCTTGACTTCCATACGGCACTGATCGCAATGCTCATTTTCTTACCAATCCTCCTTTTGGAGATGAAAATAGAAAAAGTGAGTACAAAGAAAGTTAGTAATGCTCTATAATTACACTTAAGTTTCCGATACGAAACTAAATCAGTGGAATAAGTTACAACATACCACCTACACCATATAGTTTTGGTAATTAACGGATACTTTTCAAATACAACAATAATCCTAAAATTAAAAATGTGCGAATGTTGAAAAAAAAATTAAAATTACCTTGAAGAAGAATCGCAAGACGAGACAAACATTTGTAACAAATAAAACTGCCGACAGAATTGTCAGACCCAGACTAATAAAAAGGGCTGAGAACAGTTTATAAACGTGATTAAATATAGCGCAGTGTTTTGTGTTTTTTAAACTTATATTTATTTATATTTATTTACATAAAAATAATAGTTAGATATGAAATACATCGATTATAATTTCAGAATTATTTCTGCCGAGCTAACTACTTCTGATTCACACCTTTTTCATCTTTAATTTTATATTTTACATTTATACAACAGTTGATTAATAGAAAAAATTGAGGTCAATTGGTGTGCAAGGGGTGTGCACAAAGAATGGAATATACTGCGTTAAACTTACTCAAAACTACGTTACTGTACCAGTCTCTTTTTTATTTTATGAATTCTTTAACTCAGAATCTATGTTGTAATCCAGGAATGTCTTAAAAATAGATCTGTAAGTCTTTAAAAGGTGGGGCAAGTTTTTTTTTCCGATAACAGGGTAAACAACAACAACAAAACAAACCTGCCCATTACGATTATTCCTTTCTAAGGAAATACGAAAATAATGACAAATAATTGATACCTATGTGGGGACGGAGAAGGAAGATTTCATGTTACTTATGTGAGACAAACATGCGATTTAACGATTTGAAAGCTTAGCCAACAAAAGCATACATGCGTAACGAATGGAGTGCATCAGTTCCCATTTATGGCCTAAGAATATAAGTAGACAAACAATATCAATTAACAGGTTACTAAACCGAGCAGCATGTTCGTTTGTAGCCGCATTCCACTATAAGAACAATTCACAAATAAGGTGAGAAAAAAAACAAAAAAACTAATGACGTAAGTAACCAAGGTTAGCAGATACGCTACAGTTAATCTTTTTAACATTTATTGACAAAAACTAAACATAACAAAAATATGTGAACTACATTAATATTAATGAATATACATGATTTTTTTTTCACTTGTTTTGTCTCATCACTCTGTGATAATTGTACTTTTAGGTACTCAGTTTTTTTTACTAATACATATTAACATAACTTATTTCTGAATCGTATTTAAAACTTTTTATAAAAAAAAGTACCTGCATCCATAAAAACATACAACTTCCTGTGTTTCTTAATATAAACCCTTATTTCATGAACATTCGAGATATGTCTATTGTTATTTGATTTTCACTTTACCTTTTTAAAGTTTATGTTAACAAAAACCAATCTAAAACAATGCATTTGAAAGTAGAGACATATTATTTTATTTAATATGTAATTACTAATTACCATGACTTTTCAGTTGAGCACTACTAGAGATTTATACCGACAGTACGGACGGAAGTGCTAGGCTTATAACTTAGTGGTTTGAAACGCCTACTGCAACCGAATTGGACAAAATGTTTGAAAACTGACTTATCATGACTCTCCTGTGGTTTAGCTGTAGGACTGAAGACTTATAACATTAAAATTTTGGGATCGATCCCTGCGGTGAACGTAGTGCAGATAGCCCAATAATATGCAACCGCAGCTTTGCGTTTAAACAAAACAAAGACTTATATTAACAAAAGTAGGAAACATTTTCTTGAAAACACTACCTCATTTAATAACTGTAGTTATTACAATTACGGTAGTATGATTGTAAATAAATAGGCTTATAACTGTATAGGTTGATATAACGGTTCATCGTCTCATCTGTTATATTAAAGTTAAATATAAGTCAACAAAATTTTAAGGTCGCCCTCTAGCGAATATATACAGAAACAGTTAGAAACTCAAGATATATGCCAAATGTAATGGAGTTTAATGTACTTTAGCCGTAAATATCATAACTTCTGATTAAAGCAACATCATAACTAAAAATTATCTCAGTAACGAATGAAGACCCATTAAAAATGTGATTTTTCATTTTATAAAAGAAATGAGATAATCTCAAGAATATATCGAAAATGTAAAACAATATTTTACTTTTACAAAGAAAAAAAGGGGGCTAATTTGAAGATAGTAAACAATGGGCTATCTGCGCTCTGTCCACCAAGAGGATTCGAATCCCGGATTTTAGCATTGTAAATTCATAAACTTAACGCTGGCTCTCTGTGGGTCTTTTTGAAGTAACAAAGCAGGAAATCTGAAAACATAAAAAAAAAATGAAAGACCCACTACTTGATATTTCTAGTTGAATTTTTGTATTTAAGCATTTTATCGTCAGGGCTGTTCCTTTAATAGATAATGTAATCATGTTCAACACTTTAAAACCACGGTTTGCTACAGTGAAAGGTTTAAGGTATTGGCAATTAAAAACATATGTGTTTATCAAGATGAAATAACAGCAGGTTTTACAGTAGGCAAGATCTTATTTTAATAATTGCAATAATATCGAATCATGTCATTTATCAAAATAATATCTTGCCTACTATAAAAGTTGCTGTTATTTTATTTTGAATTAATTACTTCAATAGTTTCCTCACTAAACATTAATATGTGTTTTTCTTCTTATTCTATAATTTCTCATTAAAGTAAACTACTGTGAGTGTTCAGGCAACATTCTGTGGCCATACATGTAACAGTATCCATTGGAATATAATCCAGTTTTATACATGTAACAACATCCATATAAGCGAAATCTCGTTTTATATATGTAACAGTGTCCATTGAAATATAATCCTGTTTTATACATGTAACAATATCCATACAAGTGAAATCTCGTTTTATATGTGTAACAGTGTCCATTGAAATATAATCCTGTTTTATACATGTAACAACATCCATATAAGCGAAATCTCGTTTTATATATGTAACAGTGTCCATTGAAATATAATCCTATTTTATACATGTAACAACATCCATATAAGCGAAATCTTGTTTTATACATGTAACAATATCCATACAAGTGAAATCCCGTTTTATATATGTAACAGTGTCTATTGAAATATAATCTTGTTTTATACATGTAACAACATCCATATAAGCGAAATCTCGTTTTATATATGTAACAGTGTCCATTGAAATATAATTCTGTTTTATACATGTAACAACATCCATATAAGCGAAATCTCGTTTTATATATGTAACAGTGTCCATTGAAATATAATCCTGTTTTATACATGTAACAACATCCATATAAGCGAAATCTCGTTTTATATATGTAACAGTGTCCATTGAAATATAATCCTATTTTATACATGTAACAACATCCATATAAGCGAAATCTCGTTTTATATATGTAACAGTATCCATACAAGTGAAATCCTTTCTTATACAAGTAATAGTATACATACAAGTTACATCTTGGTTTATACATGTAATATCCATACAAGTGAAATTATGTGACATGACAGTTGAAGTGTAAAATCAATGGTTATCCTATTAAACATTTTGGTTTTATAATACTAAAATCCTGGGCCAAACACAAAAACTCCTACGGCTAAACAATTAAAATCGCATAGCTAAACAAATAAGTTCTTGTGTCCATAGAAGTGAGATTCGATACCTATGCATATAAAATCCTTTGTATAAATACATAAAATCCTGTGGTTATACAATTAAAATCTTATATTTATACAATGATGCCTGTGCCTATACAAGTGATGTGTTCATTGAAGTAGCGTTCGCAAAATCGTGTGAAGCATTACAGAAACAAGTAAGCTAAGTAAAAGCTATACTATTATGTTAAATATTTGTAACACACAGTTACATTAATTTTCTGAAGAAGGAAACAACAAAATCTGTGACCGAGAGTAATTGGAACTCCGTGTCATATCGATAGTGATACAAACATTCAGAATATTCTATGGGAACCGAATAACGCATGCGCAGACTTCTCAACTATTGATAGAGCCAAATTAAGTTATTGATAAAGCCAAGTCAACGCAGACGAAACTTATAGGAACGAGTTTCCGGATAATGAACAATTACATCAGCAAGTAGCTATATGCAAACAAATCTGCTTTTAGCAATTTCGTTATTACAAATAATTGATAGTTTTTAAAAGCACATATTCTTCTTAATTTACGAGGATTTTGCTTAAATTAAGTTTTAAGTATTGTCATGGTTTGTTAACAATTTCGTCCCTTTTGAAATTTTCAAGAGACGTTAGTAGTAAATAAATATTTGTGTAATATAATAGCTTATGTAGCGCATATTGTAATAAACATTTGGTTTTTTATAATGTGATTATATGCAAGGAAATTATATTATTGAAGGTCAACACGCAACGTAACTCTGAGTGTCACCACGTTCGAGTTTATATAACACTACGTAAGGTATTCTTACTTATAAAATATTTTCTAAGTAATAAATATTAGTGTATCTTTTCTTAAGTTCATAATATAATAAAAAACGAATTGTATCAAGTTATGCTGAATAAAGAGCAACTTACGGTAACAAATTGCTTCTTATAAACATCATCTCTCAGTCTTGTTCCGCTTAAAACTTCAACAGTCTTCCCACAAGGCCTTAACCTTACCAAGTGCAACTGTTCACACGCTCAGATGGAATGGTTGTTTGTTGTGCTTCTCTATGATCTAAAGTTCTACTTTGGTGCTCTCTTAACTCAATGAGTACACCTTCTCTCCCTCTCATCTTACGAATCAGGGGGAGGGAATGTATCACAACCTGTTAGAGCGCACGCACAACGAGCTCAAAAATGACCCAAGTTTTCATTCGCTCGTCGCTTGCTCAAACCCATTTTTATTTAGGTTACTTTACAGATACCAGTTTACTGAATGTTTCTGAAACATAGGAAAAGAGTGGAAACGCTAATGGTTTCAAAATCGGTAAACAGAAACTGTTGCACGCGGTGATAAGCAAGTGAGATATTGTATTTCACTACTAGGCCGTGAAAACCATATAATTAGCTTTCTTCGTTCTTCTTTCCATTATTTTTCTGTGGAGAAATAAGACAAGGACAGAGGAAGGACGTTGCGGGTATAAGAAAATCTCGCTGTCATTTACATTAACCAATAACTTTCTCGGCAACTAAGGAGCTGTTTGACCACAAAAAAAAAAAAAATAAAAAATTGAGTATTGAAGGAGTATTAGAACGTCAGTTAAACGTAACTTTTATCTCAATTATCCTATAAATGGATTGTTTGTTTTTAATTTAGCACAAAGCTACACGAGAGCTATCTGTGCTAGCCGTCCATAATTCAGGGCTAATTTTCTACCAACGAATAGTGCGATTGACCGTCACATTATAACGCCCTCACGGCTAAAAGTGCGAGCATGTTTGGTGGGACGAGGTTTCGAACCCGTGACTCTCACATTACGCGTCAAGCGTCCTAACCACCTGACTATCATATAACATTATACGTGTATTGTGCATAGTTATTAAGTGGCCCAAAAATTTATCATAACTTATTTTTAATCCACAAATTGAATAAAAACTTTAATCGGGTCTTTCACATAATATAAAATGTTAAGTGGAAAATAAAAAACAAGCTTTACCTTTCTAAACATATAACTTAATATAACCCGAGTAGTACTACATAACCTACAATAAGTGTCAGTTCATAACAAAAAGAAAGTTAGATATTCAATACTTTTTTCGACAAGTTATTAAAACCTTTTCATTATTCGACATTCATTGGTATATACATATATATTACTTTTCGAATTTCTAAAAAGTTAATAATGCTTTTATGCACTGAAAATATTCAAGAAAAGTTGCTGTTTACAAGTGAGTCACCATGTAGCAAATAATGTTTGTTCAAAAGCTTTAAACTAAATTATTGGTAGTGTTCAAAAGTCCAATTAGTAAGGTAAATGTGTTGAATAAATATTTAGATATAAATATATGTAACAGTTTTCTAAGTCTAACTTAGACATCATAACGTAAATCTGTCATAAAACGAGAGAGCTATCAGTATTCAAAAAGCTGACTTAGTCCCTATACATGACTGGGATTTAACGTGAATCCAGATAGTTGATAGTTATAAGTTGCTATGGTACCAATTGGACGTAAATCTTGTTAACAAATAGCGTCCAACAGTTGATATTTATCATGAAGTTTTGTGTTTGATCGGATTCAATCATGAAATAAGTTCTCACAGATTTAGAACATAACTATAGCAATGTAATGTTTTCACATACATGTTTTTGTGGACTTATAATTCAACACTGAATGTTTTTTCACGCCAAAGTATTGGAATTCACTTTTATCAAGAATATGCATTAAGAATTAAAGAATATCTGACTGTATAATGTACCTCGACTGTCATACGTATCTCAGTCTATAATTTGTCCTTGTACATTTTCACATAGCAATTAACTTTAATAAAGTTTTATCTTCAATCTATATAAATATATTTAAGATGTTTTGTCAAGCTTTAAGCATACTGAGATAGAGGGTATGAGTTGTTTCGATAAAATGTCGTACGAGA
Source organism: Limulus polyphemus (assembly GCF_000517525.1). Classification (NCBI taxonomy): domain Eukaryota; kingdom Metazoa; phylum Arthropoda; class Merostomata; order Xiphosura; family Limulidae; genus Limulus; species Limulus polyphemus. Next base: position 298,574 of record NW_013666011.1, on the reverse strand, counting down.
GTATAAGTTAATAATTAAAGGAGAGAACAAAATTATGATGGCCCAGTTTTTAATGTGTTAGACGAACAGATGGATATAACATCGCAATTCTGAAAAAAACCGGTGCTGACATATTTTAAACATGTGCTATATTATTTAGCGGTAGCTGCCATTGAAGATTGTAGGACGAACCAGTTAAACAGGTTTAGTATTAGCTGACGATTTGTTGTTACGTCTCCAGTATCGTAGTTTTGGATTAACGGGTGTAATAAAGCAAAAAAGAAAAAGAAAAAAAAATTAGACCGGGTCACTTAACTGACTCAAATCCTCTTAGAATTTTCAATGGCAGATGCTTGAGCGTAGTTCAGTTTTCCCGTCACGTTCTGACCGACAGGTGTCGTTCTCCTTTTGGTTAAATCCTTTGCAGCATTAACATGAATATTGTACTGTCTTTTTTTCAGAATTATTAGTTCTTTAAATCTACTCGTTTTTATTTTACTTTGTTTTATTTTTTGTTATAGCTCTTGTCCTCAATATATAAACTGTGTTAATATTCTACTAAATATTTTGAACATGCAGTCCTATTAATTGATTACTCAAAAGCATCACTTGTTGTTTGTAAGCTACATAATTTAAAATTGTTGTTTGTAAGCTACATGATTTAAACTTGTATATTTTTCACAATAAAGTGATGTCTGCAAACTGCCGTCTCTAAAGTAATGTTTTGGACTGCAAAAACAGCATCAACAACTAATTGGTAAGAATATATGAAAGCTAAATCAAGGTAATGATTTCACTTATATACAAGTCACAGTAATACGGTTTGGGGGTTAAGAGCAGGTTACAACACTGTATCAACGTGTAGTCTCAAATGCAGTAACGTTTTCGGAATATTGTTATTATAACGCACAACGGGAACGTGAAAATGCATTGGCGAAAGCCACATTAAGACTGTTTTAAAGTTACGCATGCTGTGTTAGTAAAGTTTCTGAAGTGTTTATTTAGGCAAATATTTAAGCGCAATAGAGGGCAAATATAGAAACTCCAAACTACTCTGAAAATGATATATTCATAACGATATATATAATACCGTATAGTTGCAATTGTGAAATGTTTAATCTAAAAGGTCCATCGTTTATTTTTATCTCGCACCCCCTGAGTGCAGCTTTTTTTGTGTGTGTTCTTGGAATATTGAACAAAAACCTATTGAGCCTATTCAGAGGTTTTTCTTATGTTAGGAATAATTTTTGAATTTTGACTAAGTAGGTCAAAGTATGAGGTGTTCAGTACAATGAAATATACAGGAAATAAGCCGTTTCATTCGTTTTGTCTTTTTTAATTCCAAAGTTTTACATTACTGTATCAAAAATAGCATGTATTTCAAGTGCGGTTCCCGAAGCGGTGAAAATCCAAACTTTGGACTAGATGAATGTACTTTTAGTCTTTTAACACAGATTATGCTCACCAACATATTCTGTAGGCAATGATTAAAAAATAGATAAAAAATTGGAGTTTGTATTGTTGTTTGGCGAGCGGGAGGTTTAATGTCAAACTGTTGGTTGCGTTAGGAAGTTTCTCCAAAGTTTAATTACAGTTTTTGCACTATAATACGCGCGTTTAGCGTCAATATAGGATTAATGAGTCTAAAAGTAAGTTAAAATGAGCGTGTTTGTCAGTAACTGAGCAATCAGTGCATAGTTTAGTTAGTTCGACTGTTGTTGTCAGCCTGTAAATTGATTCAATGCTACAAGTTTTAAGTTCGGTGATTGCAGTGAAATACAAGAGATACAAAACTAGTAGGTGAGTTGAATATTTTTGTTTAGACCTAGTTTGTTTTATAAAGTTAGGCATGTCGTAAGTTATATAAAATCGTGGATAATGGAACTTGTGAAGTTGAAAAATTTTTTTATTATAAATGGTCTGGATTTTGAACTCTTCTTTTTACCAAAAAATTCAAAAGAAGCTGATCAACAATAAATAGAAATTGAGGGCGGGAAGTGTTTGTTTATCTTTTCCCCAACTTAGCGGAGAATATAATGCTTAATTAGCTATTTAGCTCGTTTGATATTTCAAATTAAAATTTACACTTTTTAATACTAAACAAAAAATTTAGTTAAATTTTTCTTAGTGATCAATTTTTGATAATGTTTCGAGTACTTTCACAAATCCTTTTATTGACATACTTACCAATGTCTTAAACTCTTTTCTATATTATTTCTGTAAGAAAGAAAGAAAAAGAAAAGCACTCTTGTATATAAGAGCCAATCGTAAGTCACTGAATAACGCACCCCTTAACCCAGATAGCATGCAATATCCTTACCAATTTTTTTATAGCATGTGCAGTCTCAGTGCATACGTAGGTGTAGAGGGCGCTTACCAGGAAGTACATATCTAAATACTTCGCGAACAACTGGCATGGCCGGTCACCTACAGTTTCCGGTAGTATACTACATCATAATAACCCAAACTGTGTTTCCTTCCAGCGAGAATATCGTTCTTAGTAAGTCTGTTGCAGGTTAATTCTATGCGTGTCTCGAGAAATAAATGAACTGAACCAATTTTATTTATATCTACAAGTAAAAAAGTGATAACACAAATTGGATATAAGGTAATGCAATAAAAATAAAGCCTCTTTTTAACAGAATAATAGAATGACTTTTGTTGACAATATTTATGTCAGCATTGTCTTCTTATTTCCTCCATTTAACAGTACGTCCGTCAAATTTTAGCTGATGTCACTTGTTGCACACCGTTGTAATTACTTTAGCATATTCTTTCAAAAATTTGGGTTAATTACAAAACTTATTAAAAAAAAGTGAGAACAATTCGAAAAACTCGGGAACAATCTGAATTAATTATTAGACTTCAAAACTTAAAAAAAGAAAGAAAAAGTAATGAATAAACTAGATGCATCGATACTTAAAATGATGTCGTTCTTATATCTCACAATCCTTAAGATCTCTCTGCTGCTACCACTATATCTGGGGAAAAAATCAAATTTCCAAATATTTTTTATAAGCGCAAAAAATAAGATTAATTTGAAAATTCTGGTTTTCGAAATTAGTTTTTCAAACGTTAGCTGTTTCCCAGTGGCTCAGCGGTAAGTTTGCAGACTTATGTTCCTCAAAATCTGGTTTCGATACCTGTGGTGGGCAGAGCACAGGTAATCCATTGTGTAACTCTGCGCGTAGCAACAACCAAAACTATATACTTTTTTTGGAACATTATTAGTATTTTTTATAACGTACAACCAAAAACCAAAGAAACGTAGTGTCGTGATTAAACAAAGACCGTACATTTACCCGTGATTCTAGTACTGGGTCAGTAATCTAATAATTCACTAAGAAGGTGCTTCAACAGCTACGAGTAGTTTTGAATTCCCTTACTCTGACTGTAGGGATGCGAAATTCAAGTAAAAAAATCTACTAACATATCTAGGCCAGTTTTTGAGGTCAATATCATAATATAATTGGGGCCGTTTTCAAAACACAAATCTAATTATAAAGACACAGTTCGATGATGTTTTACTATAAATCTAGTACTTCCGACAAGATCACCGACATAACTTCTTTAAATTAACCATTTTGCATAATAAATGTTTCACTGCACCTACAATCGGACATTTTAAACATTTAAAGTGCTGCGGATTTATTTTACTGCTCCAGTTCTGAGGTTTCTAATAAAACTGATAGTATAAATATTATTTTTAAATATGGTAATGATCATTTTCTAACAATATTCTCAAAGACTAGTAACTATATCCTACATTTGATATGTATTTTTAAATCACACACACTTCATTTCCAAAAATCCCCAGTGGCTCAGCGGTGAGTCTGCTTATAACTCTATAAATAAATCCGGTTTCGATGCCCGCGGTGGGTAGAACACTGATAACACAATGTGTAGTTCTTTGCTTAACACCAAACTAATTAACATTTCTAAAATATTTAAAGAAAAAGTACACGATTTTATGAAGTAATCTAAGCATCGTTTCAGACTTTTCAGGTTATGCAATAATTAAAAGGTTACGCGGTATTTAACGAAACAGAGCGGGCTCTAAATGATTCTTCCTCTTGGGAAATGCGTCTGGAAGAAGTTGATGTATGTACGAAACTATTTTTCTCATATTAATAAGAGAAGAATTCGTTTGGTAGTAGATTTTAACTTTCATCAAATGTGGTAACCCTGTAGTTGGACATTCTGGTATATTGGAAACCCACTAATGTTTTGTGTAGACACGGTTATGACACAAGACTATTGACCTGTTTAAACATTACGCTGGAGAGATAATTATTCAACTAGATTCTGTTTCAAGAGTAAATAAAACCAAAATTAAGAGTAATAAATATTTTTATTTCTCGTTTTTGAAGTTCATATGCATGATATGTTGTAGTCTATAGAATGCATAATTCTTCTTGTGATTCATGACATGAGCAAGTTTTACTGACGTAACGACAGTACAGATTGTAACTTTAAGCGTCCCTTATTTGACGTCATTTTAGTGTCTACTGACTGACTGACAGAAAATACAGTACTGTATAGTGGTGCAAGTGGTTAAAACAGGCGGCCCCTTTTGGGGAAATAACCTTACAACATAATTTTTACAACACATTTTTGTTGATGTACGAAAATACCTGACGAAATCAGTATTATAAATTATTTTTGACCGTTAGAGATAACAGGAATCTCTTATGACACAAGTGATGTTCGCATTTTTGGCGTTAATATAATGAAAATCTTTAGGAAAATGATTAGCAGATCGATATGTCTGAAGTCCTAGCAGCTATGTGTCACTGAAAACGCTTCTCACTTTCAGCTCTGGAAAGCGTTATAGCCACGATAGTCAGGTTCGCTATTTGGTTAGGAGTAGCCATGCAGGTGGCATTAATGAGTGTTTGATTTCTTCTGGTCGGCTGTTCTAAATTAGGGATGTCTGTGAGTGAATACTGAGGTCTGTATCCCGGCCGTTTAGCAAACTCATTGTTATATGAGATTTTGATCACACATTGCAGCAATGAAAGCAATTTTGCTTAGATTGTTTTGCATGAATCTAATGGAAATGTTTAGCAAAACCAGTGTTGTAAGCATTATTTTAGAAACGTGTCGAAGAAACATCAAGAGAAACCACTTTGATACAAAATACTGACACTGATATATTGATATTGTCTAATGAAATCAGCGTTGTATAAAAATATTTTTGAACGAGCATTATTACAACATTTTCATTTCTACAAAATGTATATTTCTAGCAAAACCAGTGATTATTTACACGCATGTTTAGAACGATAATCATAAATGGCGTGATAAGAAATACAAAATGCTTAAACGGTTATAATTTCTAACATTATGGAACGAGAACCTTGATACTTTTTATTTTCGGAATGGTCATTCCAAACGACCAGTGCGATAGTACTACACTTTATAATGATCGTTGATATAGCACGAAATTTTAGGTATTTGTTGAATTGTAATCTCTTGTGATACACGTTCGTGACTCCTGAAAGATGGATATTAAACGAATTTTTTTTTCGATTTTGTTTGTTTAAGGAGACTCCTTTTCTCTAAGAAATACTTCAAAAAATTCACGTTCTTTTACATTCTTTAAATACATGGGTTAATGTTGATATTGTTATCTTAGTGTAAAGGTGGTTACACAATGGGTTATCTGTCTTATGTTCATCCCTGAGAATCGAACCTCGGATTTTAGCGTTGTTAATACGTAAACTTACCGCTAACCCGGACGACATTTTATAAACAAACATTACTAATTAGGGCTTACCATGCAAATATTTTAAACTTCTAATAATTTTTTGAAGTGTTTATTAAATAGCAAATAGAACAACGACAAAAAAAATTAAATATGTTACATGTTTTATTTTTATACACACAAGTTGCAGTCTAACATGAAGTTTTCCTATTACTGGTAAAGGAATGATGGTTATACGATTCAAATGGTAATGTGAAAATCACGCATCGCTACAAGTTCACGATAAGCATAAACGATCTTGTGGTAGGTCAAAGTTTATTAGTCGCGATTAAACGTATATCTAGAAGTATGCAAGTAGCAGAAAATAAATGAAGCTGAACTACATTCTACACAGCTCCAGGGCATATCCAGACTCAGTGAAGAAGGAAGCGTTTCAAGAAAGATGTATTTTATGGGGTAAGTGGGAAAATATTTGTTTTAATACTAAGTAAACCTAAAATATATCCTTCAGTCACATTATCACTTTTTTTCTTCAAAGCATCTGCAACCCGAGGCTGAGGGGTATTTTTCTTAATGCGTAACTGTGCAAAATGACAAAATAAAATAATTCAGATAATTATCCAGTGTTACAAAAATTCAAAATAACAAAAAGTTTAGAATTATAACCTGTTTTTTTTACGTTTAAAGAATTAGCATATAGGACTGTAAAGGGGGCCAAACGCACAATTTGAAGTGATCTGTGGGATAGGTGTGGTTTCTGATCGAAAGATACAAGGTTTGAGATGTGATGATACACTTTCATTTATGATAACGTTATAAAAGTGAAAGTCAATCCTTTTATTGAATTGAACGAGATGAACGACGAAGCCTTTGTGGCGGTGGGTACTACTGGCTGGCTACCTTCCCCCACTATTATATGTATATCTAAACTGCGCGAACAGAAATAACTAAATGATGTTGAACTAAATGTAAACAGCTTCAGGACGTATTCCCATTGGGCGTTTTCATATCACATGTATTATTAATGGGTAAAAGTGGAGATCGCAGCTTTAAAAGCATTAACTGTTTGTATTTGTTGTTGGTTCATCACAACCCAATATGTTGTATTATTCCTGCTTCGTGCCACGTTATTCTTCGATGGTGAAATGAATAATAACAAATTAAATATTTCACAATTATGTACTTTCGCTGTTAATTAAAAAAAAAACATTTGTAGTAATCCAAAATTAGCGACGACCATATTTGAGTCTTAGGGTCCCTGACCCGACTGTTTACTTCATTTGTGCGTAAGGCGTGTGTGTGTGTCACGTAATTCCTCCTATTACACTGCTGGTCGCACAGAGTTTTAATGATACCGAACGAATCGTCCCGAGGTTTGCACAAAGGTATTTTTCACCCAACCTTTTAGTAAACTCGGGTATTTCGCGAAAATACTTTTATGGGGATTCCCGAAAGCGAACTCATTAACTTACATTAGAGCACGTAAATAAGTAGGCCTATTCAATTAACATTCGTAACTTGGTTAAAGAAATTAAATTTGCATTATAACGGCAATGATAATTAAACTAAAAAAAGTCCAAAATAGTAGTTCAAGCATTAAATTTGTGTTATAGCTTTCCTATAAATGTGGGCTATAGGCCCACGGGTCCGCTAGTACTTTTATATAGAGAATGATTTAGTGTTATTCAACTATGCAATACGTTAAAACAAAAATAACAGATCAGACACGTCGTTGGAGCTTTGAAATCGGATTTTTTAAGGGAATCATCTTTCTGTCGTTGTTTATCACTATCTCAGCCTAACATACATTTTATAGTGATGGCGCTGAAAACCTAACTTTTGCTAATATTAGCGTCAATCACACGGCCTGGTAAAATCAATCGTAATATTACTGTTAAACCTGAACACGACGAAAAAGAAAGGTGTTTCTTATTTAACCCATAGTTTTTAGTTTTATTTACTCCAAGGCGCTTGATACTATGGGAGGACGTCTTTAGAGAAAATAAGTTAACAAGCTTTGTTTCTGTGGGTTATCTTGTTGTTCACAAATGTATAAAACCTTCAGTTTTCATAACGTTCCGGTAAAATCGCATGTTTATTTCTGTAGTACAGTGAACTTGAAATGGATTGTTGTTCGAGTTCCTCTCTTCTGATCCGGTTATAGCTTGATCAAAAATACCGTGAAATTGGCGGTATTTTGTTTCAGGCAACTTTTAGTAGTCACTAATAAAAAAACAACAACAATATTGCTATTAAGTATCCTACAGCATACTTATTACCTCTCGTTCCCTTTTCTGTCTTGTTAATGCAATCAACGGGTAAGGATTGCCGTTTGTCTTACATTATCTAGGTTATCGAATTTGCAGTTTTCGAAGAAATAGTTGGGCGAAACAGGTACTTAATAGCCACTGAAATAGTTATAATATATTCTTGTATATGAAGAAAAGTAGAATTTCTGACTCATCCTAGGAAAAGTGAAGAAATAGTGTATTTTTACAAACGAATAATACATGTTTTTAATTTTTCTTGTGTTTTATCTTATTCTGGGAAGTAGTACTACATTCCTAAAGCAGTATATGAAAAGAAACATTCGTTGTTATGTACAATGTCGCTGTTTTTGCCTCAATAACTAGTCTGCTATTAGAAACACCAGCTGTAGTGGTGTGAATTTATGACCTTGTTTTATGGCTCTTCTTAAATCATTTGTTTGCATAGAGTGAGGAACAAAAGACTAGATTTAGTGGTTGTTTTCGCTTTTTTTTCTTTTCTTCTTGTGAACATATAAGATTCATCTAGGGTTAGTCCAAAACAGCTGAGAATTACTTAAAAGTCATATTCTCCGCAAGGGGCACTCAATTTTTCTTACATTTTTCCAATACTACGTTAGGTGAACTAAACATTTGTGAACTGGATATTTAAGCTGGATATTTAAACGTTAAATAATGAAACAGTCAGCAGGTTACTATAAAAAAGGGTAGTATTCAGTTACTATGATTTCTAAGAGGTAAATTAGAAACCCTGCAAACAAAAGGAGATTCGAAAGGAAATGGTTTATGAAAAATAAATCAGATTTAGACTAGTTAAAAAGAAAAGACTGGAAATATTTGTTTAACAAACAATATTTATTATTTTACACACCAATATACAAGAAGCTTGAGTTTACACCTTACCATCTTCGGTTCTTAACTATTTGCTCTTACCTCGCTTCTCATTCCTATAACTTTTTTGACTTAAAGAATTATGCTTTTAAGGGACAAGGACGAGAAAAACTGTGTAATATAGAACTTTTGATAAGTTTTAGGCATATTCTGCATGCCAACAAAATGTAACACAATAGCCCCAACAAACAAGTATAAGCTGTAGAATAATCTCTGTGTGTAACCTGCCTGAGGCAAAGATTAACACAAGATATAGCTGGTTATATACTGTTCACAAGGATCTCATCTAAATACAATAATTTTTTTAAAAACGTTACCTGAATTTACCTAAATAAAGATGCACGCACTCCTATACATTTTATGAAAGGTTAAAATGCAAGCAATTATTGATTGTTATACAACACTTTCCTTACCTCAAGGTTGTGCCATTAGTCCAAGCTTTAAAAATTAATATTAAGTCCACATCAGAAACCTTAGCTACCACAACTCTAATTTTCATGAATCATAAAACGAAGAACACATCACGACACTTATACACTATACGTGGAAAACAAACGAATTTTTATCACAGACAAGTAGAAGGCTCAAGCAGCTAGTTGAAAATAAAATATAGAATAATTCAAAGTAATTGAAATAGCATAAAATTCAAAATACAGGATACAAATCTGAAACTAATTAATTATTGGTAAGTAAAATAAATACAAAACTAAAATGCATATGTTCCAGTAGTTAAAATCGTAACTAAACTAAAGATTATATTATCAAATGCAAAAATATAAGTAGAAATTAACTTCAAAGAAAATTAATATAGAGCACAAGTAAAGTATCGTAACGTTAAATAAAATGAGCATTACTTAGTTAAAAATTAAAACACAGTGAAATACAAGTTACTACTCAAAATGTGGGATAATTCCAATATAAGTAAGTTGATGCAGAACTGAAATGAACGTAATCAGGCACAAATAACAGAAGCTTTACAAGATAAGATATAAAACTAGCAAGAGATGGAAATGAACATAGTCAGACTTGGTATCATAGTTAAAATAAACATTAAATAGCTTACAAACTCAAAATACAATTTGAAATCAAATACATGACACAGAAAATCAGAAAGAAAACAAAATAAACATAAAATGGGGTTAGGCACAACAGAAATATTTTAATGTTCACATTTAGGCGGAAAAATAAATAAAATGTAAGACGTCCATACTGCAAAACAAATAAAACTGGATCAAAGCTCAAAATGCAGTATTTGTATTCAATCATAATAAATGAAAAATGAAGCAAATTTAATTAGAAGATAGAAGATAATGAAAACAAACTGGGGAACAAAATCAAATCTATACAACATTTAACGAGAGAGAGGCAACATAATAAAAGTTTGAAATGCAATAAAATGCAAATAAAATATGACCAGGCAAACGTAATGAAACAAAATGCAGAAACAAAATAAAATTCAGATTTTAAATTAGATGGGTTAGTTGTATGATATTAAAAGAGGAAAAATTACACACACAAGTGCAAAAACAAACTAAGACATCAAAGAAATATCAACACAATTTCGAAAGTGAACTTTTTCACAATGACTATAGAAATTTGCCCAGGGTGTTTTTCTCTCATCTAAAAGTTTCTGAAAGGCTTCCTTTTCCACCTGCAGATCTCTTTCTTGAGCTTACTATTCACTTCCTAGAGCCTTCTGTTCTCCATAGTCAGTAATCTTCCTTCACTGATCTAGGTCCAACTGCATCAGATTACAAACTTTTATCCACCTTGAAGTTTGTACTTGGCTGTGCTTGTATCTAGGATACTGTGAAGTTAGTTATAATTGAGATCTGCCACCATGACAGCTAGGCCTGGCTCAACATGGCACAGTGTCATTGCTGTAATAGTTTCAGCCCTGGAGGCGGTTGGCCCTTTAGGCTTACTTCTCTTTATTCTGTTCTTCTTCTCAGACTGCTTCAGAGCTGTGTGGATTTGAGGATGAGGGGTTCTTGCTATATATCGGTGATCACCTAATCTCCTAGCACAAAGTAATTTCCATTGACCAATGACTGGTGAAATGACCCTTTTGTTTGGTGAATGAAGCCCTAGAGATGTTGTGATAAGTAAATGTGGATGATTTAAGGCTTGAAGAACAGGTCTCTAATGTTTCGTTTGGAACTTCTGAACTTTTGTAATAATGTAATTTCCCCCTCAGTTCCATTGGTTCTGCATCATGTTGTAGAGTCTTGGCTAGATGGTTATATTTTTCCTCTAGGGCTAGGCTGTCACTCTCTCAGGAATCATGTTTCCTCAGGTAGTAAAAGCAGGTACTGGTCACAAAAACAGAGATGATCAGTTATTAAGAATTTTTGTTTTAATAATACAACTCAATCACTGAAACTGCCATGTGAATTTGGTCTCTGATAGTTAAAAGTTCGGTAAGTGGCATAGGGTTATAGGTGATCTGATTGGCCAGTATCAAAACATTGTCTTGGAAAAGAACCAAAGAGATTATGTGACATTTCTCCAGACTCAATTTCTACACATACTCTTACCCGAAGAAATATTTCTGTAACACCAGTGGATTTACTGGTCCAACAGGTTTCTTAAAATACAAAACACAGTCTACTTTAGCCACTTTCCATGTCACACTGTTGCTTAGCAATGTATCAACACAAGCTATCATGGCCACAAACTCACAATCATAAGCAGCTTTCCATCATAGTTTGGTTGCTATAGCAGAGTGTCGGGTCAAATGATCACGAGAAGCTGCAGGTATGGGCCTTATGTCTTTCACTGTAACGTGATTTGCAGCTTCATAAACTCTGAACACCTTTCCTGGCTTTGAGAAGCGGATTTATATATCTGTATTCCAAATCCATTACAAGTTTGAATATAACGCGGAAAAAAAAACACAAAGAAATGACATATGTGGCTCACTTCTATATTTATGAATTCCACGCAAAACTTTCAGTTAAGAGCTATACTTGTACATAACAAGTACTGAGAAAACATTCAGTAATACACAATGAGCTCAATTCTACATCAAAATTACTTGAAGTGCTAGATATTTTTATGTTTTATTTCATTTTGTAACAGCGTACTAATTACCATTTCATTCTACCCAGGAAAAGTAATAAAATCCACATATATTTTCCTCATCCACAACCGAACATATTCTTACGCCACCACCAAGAAAAAACCATCTTTTCTACATCATGTGGTGTAGATCAAACACAAACCCATCTCATCTTTCAATGGAAGACCACAGACTTACAAATATTTCAGTTTAGTATCAAGCCAAACATATTCTTACCCTTAATGTGGTTTGAGATAATTAATGCAGTGTATATTAAATATAATCATCTAAATGTTTAAGCAGCATTCTTTATTTACCTGAAAATTCGCACAGTTATATTCATGCACATCATGTAACGTACGTGTACTACCACATACACATATATAACACAATATCACATATTAGAATATATGAATGACTGTAATGGCATGAATATGGTAATAATAGAGGACCTGTTCACTACTCTGTTAATATATACCACAAAACTTTACTCCAGCTCTCAGATATCAATGACTGTAAGGAACTTTTAGTCTATTAGTGTATCAGAATGCCTAATGATTGCTGAAAGTCACACAAAGTGTCCATGTTATTCAACAATCACTACTATCTAAGTAATACTGATTGTGTAGATCTCGAGCGGTCTTCACCACACAAATACCACATTAAATCCTCCCCCTAGCTCGGGAAGCAAAGGTTTCACGTTTGTGTCAAAAAGTCATTCTAAGTGTTCGACAATCAAGTGGTCATCATATAATATATTATAGGCATAGTACCATGAACCACTTCAAAATAACCTAGAAAGTAAGATACACTACTTTATATACATTCTATAATGAGCCATCTCTTTTTGTGACCAATTTGCTAATTTTGTAACGAGTTGACAATTTTCTTTTAGTGGACTCGATATAAACTTGCTAATAGCAGAGACAAGTAAATTCATAAACTACATTTGATGAACTTATTGCAGGAATACGGTCCTTAAATCTAAAAGAAAAAAACTGCAGGCGACAATTAGGTTTAAAAATACATCTCAGTTGTGTTGGACGATATACCCTATGACGTAAATTTATTGACTGATTACTTAAAATCAAATAATATATATACCGTTATAACCTTTCCATAGCAAATTTAGGAACTTCATATATGGTTGGTTTACTAAAATTCCGCTTATTCAAAGAATTACGAAATATATAGGAAAACAACATTTGAAAAAAAAAATATTTGATGTTATTATATTCTTTATGAAAGCTTCATAAGTGCAAGCCATTTTGTATGTACGATGAAATGAGATGCCATAATTTTAGTGCCTGGAGGACATGCATATTCAGACGAACGTGGTATATACAGAATTCAGCAATGAGTATGGATAAACGATATCACGCCATCCTGCATCAACATTAGCGACTTCCATTTAGAGCATTGCTAGACCACTTCATTTGCCTGGAGTGTTCCTGGTGAGCACTGTATGCTATCAATATGTCATGCGTCCTCCTTGCAGGAAGTTAATCTAGTTTCACAATCTGGATTTTCCCTGGCTGCTGCTCAACTTCCTGATCTGAAGATGGATCAGTTATGCTGGTATATCTCTCACCATTTCCAGTAAGAGTCCCATGTTCTAGATTTTGTCATGCTCCTGGATGACAGTCTTACTTCAGTTATAGCTTCCTCCTTTCCACCTCAAGTTTAGTTTAAGTATATATATACACGTAATGATAACATATAAATATTAATACGATTAAAAATATGAGACATATTTCGACGACTCGCTGAGTCAAAACGTTATGATTCTGTTAGATATCGGTCTACAGGGTAATAACGCGTTCATCCAACGCGTTGTAAAGATATCACGTGATCGAAAACAATGTTATCGTTGGCTTGTGACATCAATCGCTATTCCTTGATAAAGAGAAGTTCAAGATTTGGCGGTGGGTGTTGTTGACTAGCTGACTTCCCTCTACGCTTTCACTTCAAAATTAGAGTCGTTAAGAGCATATAGACCTCGAGTAGCTTTGCGCGAAATCCAATAAACAAACAAAGAATCCAATAATACGTTAAGGCTCCGATACACTGATATACACGTAAGCTAGTTACATATAATCTGACAAGAAATGGTATAGCATACATTGAACTGAGCAGAAAGTGACGTACGAATAACTACGCAATACTTATCAATCAATACCTACAAACAAAGAACATCTTCGACATCTGCTTTCCTTATGGAAACTTGTATTACTTTTTATTGCTGTACAATATTTCTTTACACTATGATGTGCAGGCTTAAATTTCCATTCTTTTGTTTTTGGGTTGCCTTCAGAATGCCATTTTTGTTCGACGCTTCATAAAAAAAAAAGCTACTCACTTCTTACCTTCAAAGCTGCTCCACCGCTTTCCAAAGTAAAGAATAAGTATCGGCTAATATTGCAGTCTCGACGGAACATGGAAAATTATTCACGAGATCAGGACATTTTCTAATCAAGCTACGATTGGCAGAAATTGCAGTAGAACCACATATGTTATATCACTAATTAAACTGATGCAAAGATGCATTGTTGCATCCTTTACGATTTCTTTGAAATACTATGTCTGTGTGATGAAAAAAGATAATGATTGCAGAACTTACCTGAACATGTTGTTAAATTGTATCATGTCGAGATTATTCACTGTCTTGATTTTTTTTAGATTGGTTGCTCAAGCTAATATGTTCTGTATTAAAGTCACAAGTGAGTACATGAAGATGTCCCGTTGTTTCTCTGTAGACAGGTTTTCTTTTCTGTATAAACCAGTAAGTTTTCACACACCGAATAGAGGAATGCTGTACGAAAGTGTTTTTGGATAAAATGATGACGTGTTTACAGCAATAATCAAGAACTCGGACGAAATGAATGATGCCCGTCTTGGGTCGTCTTCTGAAATATCGTAATTTGAATTAAAACATAATGTATTATAAAGCACTCAGTAATATGTATGCTCAATAGTTAAAACACGATTTCGTTAAACGTCACCTCGTGGATTATCAGGTGAAACAACAGGAAGGAAAATATAAATTATCAGAATATGTATATTCATAGAATTTGTGTTTGTAAGCTGTGGGTTTATATATGTACATAATATAGTATCCTGGGCCTAGAAAACGTTCCTAATTAGTTGTTTTCCAAGTTCATAGCTCCACCCCCATCAACCTCCCCTTTCCCTTTACATTTCGTGATGGTCACTAACATCGACCTACTTTTATCGTAACATAATTATTTTGGCAGAATCAGTTGCTACGAAAAAAGACGTCTAAAGATATTAACATGGAGTCGTTACCCTACTTTTCATGGGTTTTTCCTCTTTTTCTTCTTTTTACAAGCGTTCTCTCGGTCATTAAACACCTTGGGTTAACCCTCAGGTGGTTTCACTGTCGAAACAAAAAATATGACGTAATTGTTAAATAATTTACGATAAAACAAATAAGATGTTTGAATAGATAAACTTAGCTGAATAGCAATTTTAACTAACACGAGAAAATATATTACTTGCTCTATTTTATTACTTTTTTTAAAAGTTTATTATCATTCATATAACCAGTATTTGATTTCTAATCTTCTGTTTACGCTTAATTTAATTAATAATTCACGTATTTTGAGCGTCTTTAGACTTTCTTAGCTCAGTGATAACATAAGGACGATTATACTCACATAAACCTGTATAGATAACACCACAGTTTCACAGGGCTCTAAAATACTTAAATAATCGACCTTTTAAATGATGAGACTGGTTTAAAAAGGTGGTTTTATTTGCAAACACACATTTATTGTAAATATTTAACAATATACCGAGAGGTCCGGAAATATTGGCTATCGAAGGGCTGTTTACTTTAACCTTCCCTAATTTTGAAATGATAGTATAAAGGGAAAACAGCTAGTCAACAGCACCCACCCCAGATCTTGGGCTACCCTTGTCTAACCGAATAGTGGGAATCGATCGTCAGTTTTATAACCCATCCATGGCCCCAAAATGCGGAGTGCATTTATTTATTTATTTTTTGCAGTAACGAGATGCGAACACTGGACTCGCAGATCTTTAGCCTGGCACGATAGCCAATGGGCCACTCGTGGCATACTAGAAAAGAAAAGAAAAATATCGTAAAGTAATTTAGGGCACAGAACCACATTAAATACGTAGGTCAAATGAATCAAATGAAATAAATATATTAAGCAGGCGGTAGCACTGCCTATGTGGGGATGGCCCAGATTGTTCATCGAAATGGTATTTTAAATATCTCCTCAATAGGTCATCATAACTTTACAATACTATACAGTGTTTCCTTTTATAACAATATCTATGTAATGACTGAGTGGTCACAAGTTCTGGGAATGTCTGTAAATATCATAGCAAAAAGTTTGAATTTCATGTTCTTCTTTCTTCTGCTGCTTCTTTTTTATTACATGATAACTCAAAAATCAAAACAATGGTGTCAACCAATCTCACTGAGGTGACATAGTTTCAAACGGAGTATTCGCTTTTATAAGCATTAATAACTTATAATAATGAAAAACACAATTCTAGTGTAAGCGATGTTATCATTACCCCTTGAAGTTAGTTTTCTTATAGAAATTTGGTGCTCCTTTAAAAAGGTTAGGCACAGGGTGAAACAGGAATTACCGGCCAATAATTGATAAGCAATATATATTACAGTTGGAGCCTCATTGTATTTAGAACTTGGTTATAATCACAGCCCTCTTATATCTATTGAAACACTGCATGAAAAAACAACAAAGAAAAACAAGTAAAGAAAACACTTTTCTAAAAAAAGGAAGTAAATGTAGTGATGGCTAATATCAAACCTTCACAAAGAATGCAAACAAAATAATAGGGATGGCATTTGCACCATCCATCCATAATAGCACAGGCACATAGTGCAGTAGAATGTTTACAGACAAAAGTATGATAATTTAAATTCGATTGTGATTGAATAGTTATATATATATATTGCTATATGTTAATTCTTACCAGTGGTATTATGTAGGGATGATGCAAATGCCATCCCTACTATCCTGTTTGCATTCTTTGTGAAGGATTGATATTAGCCATTCCTACATTTACTTCTTTTTATTTGAAAAGTATTTTCTTTACTTGTAGAATATATAATCGAAGTGTAATATAAATGAGTAAAGTTTATTTAATTAAAAACAAACAAGCACCAAATTTCCTTAGTTGAGACGGGAGAGGCTTACATTATCAACCCCAGCATAAAATTCTTATTTTTTAAGCATGTCACTTACACGCTTTCCTTTCTTCATGATTGGCATAACATCTTGATACACGTATACAGTGTTTATGAATGTTTTATCGTTATCACGGACTTTGTGATGTGGTTTTACAAAATAATGCTGCTGTATCGAATGGTGAGTTTGACTGTCGCAAGGTAATTGTAAGAATCATTTGTGATAAACTCTTACATATTCTACCCATTCTATATGCGGCTTTGTTAGTCCAGGAGCATGATATAAAGTTGTGTACATAGGTTAAAAGCATGAAACTTGGCAGGATAGTAGGTATAGTAATACTGATCATTTTCAGATATAGATGCACTTGAATCGCACCCAAGATGGCTCCCCGTGATAGCTAAATGTATATATATTGTGGTTTAAAAGCACGGGGTAAGCTATTATGACTGGTAAATTAAAGCTAGGCAGTTTCAGATATGATGTCAGTCAAATACCGGCTGTAAATGACCAAGATGGCTACCAAATCTTTGACGTAAACAGGGGGTGGTTGGGTGGTCTTAAATCGCTGCTTTTCTACCCTTTTTCTCAATCATAAAAAATGTTCACAAGTGCTAAAAGATACGGTTGATTCCACGCCTTACTTGCTGCGAGTTATCAGGAAAAAAGATTTTAGCTTTAAAATGATTGGAACACGAAGGACTTGTAGATTCTTCTGTGAAAAGAATACTGAGATATGCTCTAAAGAATTCACTGTTTAGTTTATAATTTATAGGTGTTTATCAGTTTATTAAATAGGAATGAAAGAAGGTCTAATTGCTTCTTCAGTGTGTACCAGAGGCAACCTACACTAAATCCTCCAAAGACTTGCCTAACGATACTTCAAAAGTGCTCTTTTTTTCAATGAGACTATGCCCTTTTAATATCCTATGCAAATTCAACAAAGCTGCTACGAAATCAAAAAAATTACAAGTTTGAACCTAAAATGAAAAATATATTACGAACAAACATTTTCTGATCTATAATCACTTTTATACGATGCACTAACGCATTTATACCTTCTTCTACACCCATTTTCTACTTTGCAGTCACACTTAAGAAGCTCAAGGTAAGACTTGGCTGCTTGTAGGAAGAGTGTCCAAATCAGTTCCCAGATCTGATTATTTGTCCTTTTCAAGCCCCAACAACTCGGAATTTTCGGTGCTTTGTCCAAGGACTGGGCAAAACAATATCGAGCTCGAGATACCACACATTTCACATTTTGGAACAAAAGTGCAATACGATTAATCAAGCTTCCTTTTCTTGTCGTATCCATATTAGTTTTATTGTACGTTAAAACGACAAAGCGTTCAAAGTTCAAGCATTAAGGCAGAAATATCATCATTCGATGGGGAAGAACTTAAAAGCTTAATGGCCGAAGTGATCTCCTCTTGAGCAGACCACGTATTCCAGAGAATTTTCATTTTTTTTTTCATTGAAAAAATAAATCTGGCAACACCCAGTAAAAGCATGAATATATCTTTGCCAGATGTGATAATCTGAACTCTAGGGCTGTATCAGGATCTGCTTATATCTCCTTAGTGTACGATATCAATTGTGTTAAAGCTAAACCGTGCAGCGGTCTTTAATCATCATCCAGCATTTCTGATAATTTTTCTGTTGTTTTTTATACATATAAGTAAAATAAGACACTTAGAAAGATAAACAGCATATTGCGAAATCATATCATTTGCATTAAGTTTGGCCAGTAAAACTATATCTAATACAACATGCGCACATTTCCTCACAAGATCTTCCACTTTAAATGTAGAAACTTGATGAAGTTGGCCAATAAATCGTTACAGAAGAAGTATCTTTCCTGAGATATATTAGAAGTTTTACTGGAGATATGCCTAGTAAACTTACTCTCGGTAATGCCCTCTTGTGGATTTTTTTCAATTCTTTTAAGCTTAAGGTTATTAAACTTATTCTCACAACTTTTGTGCCATTTAGTTCTATGCATCTTGAAGACAGACTGCAAGTCTTTGATTTCTTGTAACCTTTCAATATCGGCAGACACAGGCAAGCATCCTAATGACCTAAATTTTATATATGTATTTACTATTGGCAAAATTATCACACCATGCTCCTTTATCTGACCTCAGATATTCAATAGGAAGCAAATGTTTCGTCTCTTCTTGACACAAAACACGAATACGCCAATATACAGTTACTATTTCTATAGAAATTTCTAGTAGAGTACCAGGCTCAACAATATTTATTGATTTTGACATGAGATTTCTATAAACACTTTAAAAAAACCCTCAAAACTACACACAGTTATTTGATAACTAAGTATTTATTTCAGCGTCTATTATTTATCTTCAACGTAATCAGAAAAATCAAATGTTTTTTAGACACGATCAATATTTTATAATTATTTTATGGTAATTGTCAAGGTCCTTGTGAAGGCATCAAGATAAACAAGCATTAATTACTTTGTTCAATACCATACTGTGTATATTGTACAGTGCTGCTGTATACTGTACAATATAAAAACCATAAAAAGACAATACTGAAGTAACATAGCATATCACCAACATGAGTTTTAAATATTGAAAATTTTGTGGTATGTATATTTTCTATGACATACTTAGAAAACATTAAAGTTATAAAGCATTTATGCCAAAATATACTAAACGGATAGTTTAATATTATACAATACTTAAGGAGTTTTAAGACTTCTGAAGTAACTATTGACCAGACCATTTAAAACTTTATATGAATATCTGTTTATCCTAACTACCCAAAGTATGGTGTCCACAATGAATGAAATTCAGGTGTGTTTATATCTGAAAATGATCATTAAATATTTAATTAACACCATGCAAAATTTCATGCTTTTTAACCATTGTGCACGATTTTCTCAATGCATTATAGTACTGGACTATGTGTGGTAGGATTGTTATAAGTTATATTTGTCATTAATGATTGTATCATTGTTGTTTTGGAAAATTCGGTTACTCGTTCTAGAATCGTTGTTTCTTGTTTGTGGTTAAGCAACAAGCTACACAATGAGCTATCTATACTATGCTCACCACCCTGAATTTTTGCATTATACAACCATTAGGCTTAGCGCTGAGCCACTGGGTAGTTGGAATTGTTGTAAGGCAAGTTTTTTATTTATACTTAAAAATTTATTTTACTTTTTATAATTTCTAAGACAAACTTCTGATTAATTATCGAACATTTTCTCGTTGTTGCATTAGGTGTAGTCATTAAAATAAAACCACATTTTTCATAATAATAATCAGATATTGTTGTTATGGTGGGAAAATGTACAGAGTAAATACAATTGATAGAAAGCGCATTTCCACTTCACCTACAACAGAGGAGTTAGAACGTCGTTACTTTATCATTGGAGATTGAAGAAGATCTAGGTTATATGACGCTGGCGAGAAAATTGTTTATTAAATATTTAATGTGAATTGGATGAAAAAATAGGACTATTCCACTTTACGTTCGTAAACTGGCAAATTATTTATAAACATATTCCTATGTTTAATGTTGTGTGACAAGGTGAATATATTTTAGTACAACTGCAGACAATTAAGACAATTAAAAAAGAGTATTTAAGGCCTATAAATTCCAGTCAAATGTGCCATCTTCCTCATTTAATAGAACAAATTACAACAACACGTGTAGTTATTACTGCATATCTAAAAAGCAAGAAAACCAGAAGAAATAATAATGTGATTTTAGCTTAAAGATACATATTAGGCTAACTGCGCTATTTTCACTGTGAAAAATCGAACACCAGATTTTAGCATTGTAAGGTCATAAACTTACCTCTGGCTCACCAGTGGACAAACCATAGTAATGTTTGTAAAATGTGTCGTAACAGTTGATGTGTAAAATAAAGTGCAATAAAAAACTCAATGTAAAAAGGCATCTTATCAAAAGTTCAGTGGCCGCTAATGTTCAATATGAATTGCATTGAGAAATAAACCTATATAATAGAGGATTGGAAGGACGAAATTAAAGATTAGTAAAATATCAAAGCTGTAGGAAGGATGTTCCAAATTAATTCCTTAAAATTGTCCCTATACATAGAATTGTCCCTGTAATTTCAGCTTGATTAAAACGTTTTGAACTATATTTTAATTATAGATTTGTAAATTATTCACTTTTTAAGTAATTAATTTTTTTTTATAATTAAACGGATTGCTTGTGAATACATGAAAATATATTCCACTTACACAATATATACAATATGTAAAAATATTCTGTTGATTACATTTACGTGTAATTCATTTTATACTTGTACCTTATAACACAACTTTTTAGGGGAAGTTATTTTCCGTTGAATATTAAAGCTTCTCTGTAAATTAGATAACAAGCGAAAGCGTCATATTTATAGCAGAGGTTCTCTATATAACCAAGCACTACTGCTTAGATTTGATGACGGATAATACTAGTTTATTTACTAAGTTCAAAAATGTGCTATGGTCTACCTGCGCTATGCCCACCGCAGGAACCAAATCCTCAATTTTAGTCATCAGGCTTACCACTGAGCCACCGGAGGATGATAGAAACTCTACCCAAAAAAAAACATAGAAAATAAATGAATCAATACAGAACACTCATGCTTAAGAGTTTTTGGAATGTTTAGCACAAAAATAATCACAGGGAATATCACTCGATATTGGCCGTTAGGACAGACAAAATGCGACTGAAGCCGAAGGAAGTGTGGGCAGGTTGGTTTTGGCCTGACTCCCAGGAGTGGTAAAATACCTGCGCGGTGCACCTACTTGTTGTCATGACGCAGCATAGGCCTTGGCGCGCGGTTTGAAGTTAGGTTTTCGGCACGCGCCACGTATAATTTGTTTAGTATTTAGCAGACGCGATGGTGTACTTTGAGAGTTACAGCAAGTGTGCTGGAGGGAGGAAGAGGTCTTCGAAGCACCTGACCCTCTCAGGTCACATGATCAAAGAACGACCAAATGAAACAACAGCCGCCTAAAACAACATTAAATCGGATTTAACAAACTGATTTCGATTATTGTTCCCTAATTTGTTAACGATTACATATCGGATCGACGTAAATGAGAGAGATACTGTTTGTTTGTTTGTTTGTT
>NW_013666011.1:264534-276201 GCF_000517525.1 Limulus polyphemus | reverse complement strand
TGCCCACCACGGGTATCGAAACCCGGTTTCTAGCGTTGTAAATCCGCAGACATACCGCTGTGCCACTGGGGGGGGCAGAGAGATACTGTGCACGATTGTTGGGAATATATACAACTCAGTAGAAGAAAAAGCCTTCTTGTTATACAACCATTGTATTATTTAACACTTTCGTACATAAAGCAAACATAACGTTTTATCGATCGTCACAACAAAAATATAAGGTCCTAGTGTTTTAAGCTGATACATTAATTATTAGTAGCGCATATAAAAATGGTATTTGAACACTTTGTTTTAGATTTCAGAAGATTTTTTACTCACAAAATGTTTGTGGTCGTTGTTGTTTTCTTAGTACTAAGTACTATCTACCCCCTGTCCATCGCGGAGAATCGAACCCCGGATTTTAGCATTGTAAGCTAGAAAACTCACCGCTGACCCAACGGGGAACATACTGTGGTCAAGTGATGTGTCACAGTAGAACCTTAGAAGGCATATGATTCATTAAAGGTGTAAGAAATATCAAATCTAATTGTAGTCTACTAGTTAGTTAGTCCTCTAACATTTACGCAAGTATTCATGGCCTGGTTTTAGGGCGTTCTGCTCGCAATCTGTAGGTCGTGAGTTTGAATTCTGTCTCCGACCATGCTCACCATTTCAGCCGTGGGGGCGTTATAATGTGATGATCATTTCCAGTTAAAAGATAAGCCGAAGAGATAGCGGTGGGTGGTGTTGACTAGCTGCCTAACCTCTAGCCTATCATTTCAGGATCAGGGAGGCTAGCGCAGACAGTCCTTGAGTGGCTTTGTAATTATCTCTTTTTAAAAAAAAATCTGTATTTGTAGATGAATTTCTAAACATCCATTCATTTTGTTCATTCTAGGGTTGAGTATCTCTTTTACAACTTCCACGTATAAGAACAAAAGTATTTTTTTCAGATGTCCAAGTAATTGATATAAGATGATCAAGATGTTGCTTTGTCATAAATATGAATTAACTAATAGATAAACAGTTAATTAATTCACCAGCATTAGGTATTATTCTTAATATATCGGATAAAAAACAAACAAACATCAACATATTAATTAGCAATCTAACACGAGTTATGAAGGTTATTTACATAATCGAAACCTTAAGTATATAGGACTGCATAAACAATCTGTTATTATTAAAGCATTAAAAATATTGTGTTTTTCAAGGAGTGTTAATAAAAATTTCATATGTTTAGAAGGTGTCGACAAAAACATGAGATGCTATCAGAAAGCTGTGATGGAACACCTATACTACGACGTCAAACAACTGGGACAATAGTTTTTCGTATAGTGGTTTGACAGATTCTAAAGTTTACTTTAAAACAGCCACGTGTAGACACATAGAGACAAAGTTACCTCACTTGCACAGAAAACATATTATAGTCTCAGTATTATATTGTTCATTTTCTTTTTTCCAAAACAGTAACCTCTCCATTATCATAAATGTGCCCTATCAAATATCAACAGCAGTTTATGCTATTAGTGGCCTATGAAAACAATTATCTTTGCCATCAAATTATCTTGGGTTAAATTGTTTAGTTTCTCAGTTGTTTGACTATATAGGTCAAAGCTGTTTAGTGCTTTTGTCGTTTGATTTTTTTCAATTAATGTATGTCTAGTGACGAATACTTCTGTAGTTTAAGGATATAAGGATAGACTGTCATCTGATTATATGAGTTACCTAGAAACCTTCAACGACTGATTATTAGATTAAAACTGCATACCATAATTTTCTTGTTTAGAAATTAGTCCCAAAATAACAGGAGGGGAATACGATTTAATAGACACGCTGCTCAACACAAAGGTGGTGATCTTGAGTGGCTAGACAATGTGGAAACATTGGACCTGTTTGAAAACATGACATCAAAGTTCGTAGTAAAATCCATAAGAATTATTTATACTGTTTGCCTGCTCACATAAGCAGACAACTTACTAGAATTACATAATACAATTTGGAACACTTATGATTTATTTGAATAGAGACGTTAAGACAAAACTAAACAACATTGCGGCATTCTTTAACAAAGAGGATTGTTTACACAAGTGACTGGGATTAGATTTCTCTCTGAGTCGAACTTAACTGAAAGATGGATAGCAGTATACTGGGGGAGGACTTAAATAAAGACACTCAATTTTTATACAAAAAAACAACAAAAACGTTGCTACATTGATTTATACCAATAATATTAAAGATGTTACAAAATTACCACTATTTGTTCCCATGGGAATGTCAAACCAACTGAGTATGAAAATCAATATCCAAGTTGATAAGACAAAACAAGCCACTGAGAACACAGAGTGAAATTAGCAGCCACCAATGAAATATGACATTATTGAAATACTGATTTTAACTGGTAAGGTCAAAACTGTCAAATGCCTTTATAGCTAATTATCTAGATTCGAGATGGCTGGCACCTTGGTAGTGTGGTAATCCAGCAGGCCCCATAGAAGATTCAAAGTTTGTTTTCTTGTAGGTTTATTTGTTATTTGAATAGTGAATTTTTGTGTGATTAAGAGAATAAACACCGATATTATGAAAAGCAACAACAGAAGAAGAAATGTTTACTTACAAATGACACAAAAATGGAAATGAAAAGGAAGTGGAAACTGATCCACAAAGTGAAATGATAAAATATAAAATAAATACAGCTAAAAAACCGAATTCATACACACGTTAACTTTTGGAACACACACAAAAACATCCCTTTCCGCTGACCACTATTTTCAAATTCTTCCTGCTAATTTGACTTACAAGAATAGCGAAATTGCTTCTTTTGACCGAGCCAGTCGTAATTAAATGACTAGGAAAGTTCACATTAGGCTAGCCAGGAAACAAGGCGTGTTTTTAATACCCATACCAGCCATCTTTACTATATATATGTACTTCAAGTGGGTTCCTCGTGATGATGATGAAGGTCAACAAGATCCTGGTGTCTAATTAAAAGATAAATGTAAATTACAATAATATACCCTTTAAGTACTTCATGAATCAAACTAAACCAAATAAATATATGGATTTTATTATTTGTCTACAAAACGATAGACGAGTGACATTCATGATATGAAACACATCCATTATATCACGATGTTTCTGATCCCATTTCTTACCACTTTTTTTCTATTTTTAGAGGTGCACGTAAAAACTTAAGAACTTGTTTCTTTACAAACCACCAGCTTCTTTGTAGCTCAATAACCTTTTAATTACAATCTATTAATGTCAGTATTTATTTTGTATGCTTCCTAAATGCTTTTATGCCATTCATTATAGGTTTACATTTTTTCTATTAAAAGTGATCCTATATCTGACTCATCTATCTTAGATAGATTACATCGAAAACGTTCGTTAAATCAAAGCTAATATTTCAAAGTATTTCCTGGGTAAACTGAACGACCTGTTGTTCCAGATAGGTTTCTATATTTTGTTTTGGCAGCTGAATGTTCGGCTTTAAAATTTTTCGGAATCTCATAACACCGCTGTAATATAATAAAGCCGAAAACTGTTCACCTATGTTGATATTTTTCATGTTGTAGTCGTTGTTAAAAGTTTCTTTCTTTCTTTCTGTATACTTTTACTTTTCTAGCTTATATAGGTTTATCTAGAGTGATACCTATGTTGATATTTTTCATGTTGTAGTCGTTGTTAAAAAGTTTCTTTCTTTCTTTCTGTATACTTCTACTTCTCTAGCTTATATAGGTTTATCTAGAGTGATACCTATGTTGATATTTTTCATGTTGTAGTCGTTGTTAAAAAAGTTTCTTTCTTTCTTTCTGTACACTTTTACTTCTCTAGCTTATATAGGTTTATCTAGAGTGATACCTATGTTGATATTTTTCATGTTGTAGTCATTGTTAAAAAGTTTCTTTCTTTCTGTATACTTTTACTTCTCTAGCTTATATAGGTTTATCTAGAGTGATACCTATGTTGATATTTTTCATGTTGTAGTCATTGTTAAAAAGTTTCTTTCTTTCTTTCTGTATACTTTTACTTCTCTAGCTTATATAGGTTTATCTAGAGTGATACCTATGTTGATATTTTTCATGTTGTAGTCATTGTTAAAAAGTTTCTTTCTTTCTTTCTGTATACTTTTACTTCTCTAGCTTATATAGGTTTATCTAGAGTGATACCTATGTTGATATTTTTCATGTTGTAGTCGTTGTTAAAAAGTTTCTTTCTTTCTTTCTGTACACTTTTACTTCTCTAGCTTATATAGGTTTATCTAGAGTGATACCTATGTTGATATTTTTCATGTTGTAGTCGTTGTTAAAAAGTTTCTTTCTTTCTTTCTGTATACTTCTACTTCTCTAGCTTATATAGGTTTATCTAGATTGATAAAACAAGTGCGGCTGAAATGTTTTCATATGAAGAAATACGTAGTTTTGGGGGTTTTACATTTTTTTTTAAAACAGCTTTGCATCAAATTGATTCTGTACATTTGTGCACAATTTTTCTCAATACAAGTACCATAAAGGAGATTTAGATATATTTTATTAATGCATAGAGGGACACACATTTGAAGAAATATTGTTTAACATTTAGACATTTCAGCCTTTTGTTATACACCTAAAATTTCGCGTAACTAAATTTTATTCGTGTCATGACCATTTTATTTTCAGTCTCAATTAATCGCAGAACTGTGTAGGTACCACGTGTACAAATATCTCTGAATCTGACTTTGACACGCGACGTACAAAGTGAGAACCACTATGCGGATAGATCCCAAAAATATTGTTTCTCTGACCTAATATTTTTAAGGCCCTCCTGATAAGAACGTAATTTTATGTCATGACCCGAAACTTTGAACTATTTGAAATCTTCCATTTGCTAGCTGTGATACGTTTTCCCACGTTTTGTAATTTCTTTTCTTTCCCCTTATTTTCATTTGTTTTCATAACTTGTTCTATACCGTGAAGAAATTATAAATAGGGATAAGTTGTAATCATAAACTGAATTTGATATTATTTATAATTACAGGAATCGTTGTCTTTTTGTTTGTTAGATCAAACGTTATATAATATTGTGTGCACGTATCTTTAATCATTCAATCATTTGTTTCTTGTTAAGTACAAAGCTACACGATGGGCTACCTGGGCTGTGCCCACCACGTGTATAAATCCGGTTTTTAGCGTTATAAACCTACAGACTTACCACTGAGCCACTAGGGGGCATTATTCATAACAATGGATAATTTATGTGAAAGTTTATTAAAATCTTGTGCTTGAGAATTTTTATTTATTATAAAAATGTTTGGGTGATTTCAGGAGAAGATTTTAAAGACATGTATGACCCTTTGTCCACAAATAACTATATTTTGTTAGTTTGAGGTTTTGGAAAAAAAACAAAAAACACAATGATCTTTTACAATAAACTTCTGAGAATTCCTTTATCCAAATGATGCAGGTGTGTTTACTAAATATGTACTTTACCACTGTAATAACCTATGAAAAGTATATTTAATTAGCTATGTTCATTATCAAGTTGATTTTTTGTTTTTCTCTGAGTAAGTAGGTTGCTCTGATCAGAAGTTTATATTCATTTATTCAAAAGTCACAAAGCTGGCAAGCACATTTTTAGCCTCTAGTCTAAACATTGAAACAATAATATATCGAATTTTTTTATTAGAATGGTATTGTTTTCCGTTTTTGAGCTCCACCTGTATTGTTAGTGATTGATAAATATGTATTAAAAGTAGTTGAGGCTATTATTTTATGTTTAGAGGTTGAGTTGTCAGAATTATAACAGTGGAGTAATTATTATATCTATTTCAAGCTATTTTCCTTAATCTATTACCAGGTTATATAATGTTAGCTCATAAAACAGAGAGACAGAGAGGGGTGGAGACAGTTTAATTCAGAAAATATTTGCAATAAAAACAAGCAGAATTTCAGAATTCCATATAATGTCTCATGTAGAATTATTAAAACACGATAATCGTTATACCAGTTTGAATAAAAGGCCCAAAAATAATTTTATCTACATTTGAATAGCATCTGGGTGTGGTTCCACTTTAATTCAAACTGTATGATGCTGTCATTCAGAGCAATTTTTATGTTGTCAGAACGTTTATGGTTTAAGTAATTTTGTTGGGGAATCAGCAGAGCTTCTAACTAGGCACTATATATGTTTATTACGTTTAGCCCCATGAAGTCAGCCTTTAAGAGCTATCTAAGTTAGTAAGGTTATGCTATTATCCACTATTGGTCTGTTTAGTATTTGTCAAATGTGAGAATCGATACGACTGTCTTTACGAACTGAATGTAAGTTCCCTATACGTATGTTAAATATTATTGTAATTCTGTGATGTAATTTTTGGTTCATTTTCTACAAACGAGAGCATGGTATTTTGTGTTCGAAGTTTAAGTTGGCAAGCCCTTGTGGGAAAAAGGGAGAGACACGTTTAAATAACTATAACAACAAAACGCTTGGACATCGTTTCCTTAACATTATAACGTAGTTACTGGATATTTATTTTTAAATGATGACGAAGTATACTGAAGGTGTGGAAACTAACATACTTACCTGACTAGAATTAATTATTTTCTTTACTAATTTGTGTCATAGTACAATATGACAAAGACTCGCAGCTCTGATGGAATTTCCACTAAATTTGGTGCACAAGATTAATCTGTCCTCATTCTATATTAAGTATGTAGGGGTGAAAAAAAAAGTAAATGTAACGAATTACAGGGTTCTAGGCAGTTCCATAAATGAAAAAACCTTATTTTGTGTTACTCGTAGAAAAAAAGTCAATAAATGTGGCCAAATTCTTTTGTGAGATATTCCCCTATTGTGTCTAATGGGAAAGATTGCTGTGAAATAGAATACATTATGTAAGAGTAGATAGTAACCTTATGAGGTGAGATGAAACGTTAAGGATACATTCTCCCTTATTTTTTCTATGGAAATGACCAACAGTAACGTGGATAGCACATTTGCTGAGGAATCAATACAGTTTCTAATTATGGCATGGTGTTAGGGTACTCGACCCGCAATCTACGGGTCATGGGTTCGTATTCCATCATCGAACATGTTTACTTTCTCAGACATTATAATGTCAATTCCACTATTGGATTAGAGTGGCCCAAGAGTTGTCAATGGGTGCTGTTGATTGGCTGCTTTACCTCTAATCTATTACTTATAGATTTGGGAAACCTAGCGTAGATTGCCTTCGAATAGCTTTGAGCGAAATTCAACAAATAAACAAAAGTTTCCAATTAGGCCTAACAAATGAAGTATACTGAAAGGGATGTCGTTATAGAATCTCTCTGTCTGGAAGAGTAAAATAAAAAAATATCTACATAATATTTTTAGATTTCTAGCATAAGCACCATCCCTTCGGTACACGCACTAGTAATTTGGTTTGTTTTTGAAATAAATAAATAAATAAAGATTGTTTTACACTTTGTCACACACTGTGTCCAATCTCTTTCTTTCTTCATTACAGTTTAATTCCGTGATATATTTCCTGGTTGTTCCTCCTGTTAATTGCTTTTAATATCCGAAAGGTAAATCACTAGACCTGACAATATCACACTGGTTGTCACACGTTGTTAATCTTAGCTGTTGATAACTTAATGCAATAACGATATTCTAAATAATTTTTGATATCTGATTCAAAAGACTATCATCTTTTTTCCAGTCAAATATAGACTCGTTAGCTAACCATTTTGATAAAAAACAAAACAAAAATAACTCGCTTCATTAAATTAACGAATCGTTCTGAATCCTCGTGAATAAGGAATTCTAAGGACTGGATTGTAATAACCAAAACATTGCTTTTTAAAAATATATGTTTGCATTTCTTCCTTGTGAAAAGTTATGTAGGTTGTACAAAGTGATTACCTACTAGTTGACTTACCCATTCAATGCACGGGGAAGATAAAGGAGGGAGTCAGACCCCTGTGTCACTCCTCAGGCGACTCTTAGGGTACATACCAGGTTTGGTAACAATCGATCGATAGGTTCGCCAGTTATTAGCGCACACACACACTTTTGTCAAATAGTGGTTTTAAAATATTCATTTCAAGAAATATATATATAAAAGACTTGATCGTCACAAATTCTTGCCACACTTAATATTCGTGCAGGATAAAAATGATTATTTCATCATTTTCAGTACTAAAAGAGGTTACTCAAATCTACAAATCTGTAGACATATGTGTACTATATACAGCAATTAACTGTGTATTATGCTCTTAAAAAATTAATATTGGCGATGAATTTAATGTAGCTTTTAAAAATATTATGTTTTATCGGAACAGGTTAGGGTTCCCGGGTATTTTTCAAAGCAGGTATTCGGTTCCAGATTTTTTTCCCGTTCCGACCTCTAACTAGTTTTATCACAGTTTTGCAGTCACATACAATTCAGATTTTGTTTTCTTAAACTATCCAAAACTAACAACTAGTAAAAGAAATTGGCACACAAACCGTTGCCCTGGTAACCCCAGGTCTTTAACAAAAGGTACAAAACTATATGTGTAGAAGTTACGTGGGTGTCTCAAGAAAGAACACTGCGTTATCTGTTTTATTTATCACGCTTGTGTTTCCTTTTGACAAATGTTCGAAAAAAAAAGGTATTTAAAGTTTTGGATTTTTCAATTGAATTTATAATAAGCATTAAGTACTTGGCATCTACATGGTAGGGCGTACTTTACCCAGTAACTCATGTTTTTGTTTTATTGTTATTATTAGTCAGAACTTCCAGCTTCGGTTGCAAAACGGAAAATGTAAATTTGTTAAAATCTCGAAACGAAATAACAATAACTTTTACCTAATTCATAAACATAAAAATTCCCCAAAAAGGAAAATTATTTATAATTGATTAATTGTAGTTCACACACTTGACGTCAAAGTATGAAAAAAATTAAAATATCTGATGAAGCATATAATATTAAGAAAAGTATTTTCATTGTTATCTACTGAGTGAAATTATCGTACAAATTAGTCGTTCCATTAGCGTAAACATAGATAACACTTTCTGAAATGTTCGTAACTTTTATTCATAAGAATTACCTTAAATTACGTTCTCAGTAAAATAATTTTTACGCTAAGAATATTCAGTTAAATAATGCAAAAAATCGAATATTATATTAAAGTACTATTGTGTCAGATGGCAAAGAAGAATGGAAAATACAAGAGACCAAATAAGAATGATTTTTTTTTATTTTGATACTTAACAATGAACGCAATCAGATTAAGCTGGGCAGCTTCTTAGTTGGTTTAAGCATTTTGGCGGCTGGAGCTGGAACAGAAGCACACCCGCAAGACAGATAAATGAATATGGCCAAAATACCAAAGGAATAATAACACAGAAGTATGATCAAACAAATCTAAGCTCTATGGAATGTCCTCTTTGGTTTGTAGCTATGGCTAGAGGCGAAAATAATGCAAGTTTACGACTATTCGCATTGAGCTCACAAGGACTTTAACTAACTGGAGAAAACTTGCCCGAAAATGTATTTAAAAACTGACACGAATGAAAGCATTCTCTTTTCTATTTATAGAAAGGCAAAGTATAGCAGTTTCAACTATTACAATAGCTACTGAAAAACTCTAAGTGAAGTTATATTATCCTGACGTACAATCAGTTGAATGACACATAGTGAACATGTATTTCCCTAAAGTACAGTTGGCTGTATAGAGGTCTGAGTATGTAATATCGAAAGGAAGTCACGTGACAAACATAGTCGATATAAAGTTACAGTGGATCAGAATGCATCACAACTACATTTTGACATTGTTTGGTGTTTCATGGGCAGTGTGATACTCAGGCCCGTTGAGAAGGGTGAGCGGGTGGAATATTCACTCGTGCCCATCTCCCACCAGAGGGCCCATGAGAGAAGCAAAAACAAAATTATAGAATATTTCCAGTCAGTACAAAATGTTAATTCAAACATTAACTGTGCCTTCAATTACTTATGCGTGTAGGGGGTATCGTCCCAAAAACCCTTTAGGGGGGCACATACCAATTCTTCCCTGAACCCCGTAGTAGGTATTAGTGGCCCTAGAAATGCCATCAAAAATCATTCCTTTTCAAAAATCTATGTAACGGCCCTTTTCGATGTAGAATGTATTCATACATTCCGATCATAAGAGTGCTTTTAGATCGGGGATGTACGTCTATCAGCTGGAGAAGCTAATGAGAATTCATAATATTCCATGCGAAAACATTAACAGAAAAATTGACAGACGCAGCACCTATGGATTTTTGTGCAATTGCGCTGTTGAAACGAGCACTGAGAGACTGTCGTCTTCATATACTATATGGCTTATTTTAAACTTGTGGGTAGGATGGGCATGGATTGAACATAAAATTCTTACATAGAGCCTTTTGCAGTGGAAAGTACGCTGCAGGGCTATTGTCATGAAACATGGTTGTCAGATAGAACATGACTGGACGTGGTGAGGCTCCAATATTATTTCAATATATCGTACTCAACCTCTGTATGCCACATGGCAAACAAGTATTATTCTTCTCATATACAGATAATCAATGTTTAGTTACGAAATATTATTTTGATATATAATTAGATGAATAACGTTTACTGAATAAGTAATATACCAAATCTAATCAATAAATAAGACGCGATAACTAAATATTAACCATAAATATATTTTAATACTATAAAACACAGTGTGTATCTGTCTGTCTGTCTTTAGATCAATCACTGATGTCATAGCAACTTATTATGTAATTCAAGTAGTTTGGCTTCCTGTCAAATAGAAGCGAGTATTCTACGATTGATCGAAAATTAAAGATATATTTGGGCTAAAATGTATGAAAAGTTGCACCATTTTCGCAATTTGAAAACGTATATTTGTTAAATCACCGAGTTATGCCAGAAAGGATGTATATATGCTTTAGAAGTATATCAAAGTTTTTAAAAATGTCTAACGTTAGGTCGTAGAATAATATTAGAAGATTATTTATTGATAGTATTAAGTGCGGTAAGGTTTAGCCCTAACTGAACTAAAGCGAAAAACGTACACAAGTTACAGTGTTAATTTATCTCTTTATCGAATATAGGCCGTACTTAATATAGGCTTAACTAATGTTAGGACTAAGAGAAGTGAACTTGTAGATTTCAGTGTCTGCGATTAGAATATTTTCTATTGCTTTAGAAATCCTGTATTTAAAGAAGTACTGTTGCAATAAAGATAATAATTTGGCTGCAAATGTTTTGTGGGTCTCTGCTAGTCAGTTGAATACGATACAGCGAACAAACTTCACCTTGAAGTAGATTATTGACTAGCACAAAACACCCACGTTCTCCTGCGGGCAGGGCCGCTGAGAGTTATTCCGGGTACGGGAGTTATCATGTACATATGGGCCCCCATAATCGTACGACTCACAAAGTCCATTACTTACTACCACGTAAACAAATTGAACACTATGGGTTTCACAGACTCGCTAAGGTCTAACTTTAAGTACGAATTTGCTGGTTATATTTTAATACAACTCTTTATGCATGTTACCTTATTTTTTCTTTGCTTTTGTACGGGCCCCCTGATGACCCCGGGCCCGGTGGGTAATCTCTCCTTTACCCTCTTATCGGCGGTCCTGGCTGCGGGATTCAGAGGTCTCAATGTACCAGTCAAGCGTCCCCATTATCTTAATTACTTCTATAGCTACCTCAGTGGGCC
>NW_013666011.1:255655-264410 GCF_000517525.1 Limulus polyphemus | reverse complement strand
AGAGTTGGCGGTGGGTGATGCTGACTAGCTGCCTTCCCTCTAGTCTTACACTGCTAAATTAGGGGCGGCTAACGCAGATATCCCTCGTGTAACTTTGCGCGAAATTCAAAAACAAACAAACAATTCCCCAACTTAATTCAAATTAACTCTTTTTAAAAACAAATACTTTTAACATAGCTTCTCAGATTCGTTTTTCCCCATGTGTTTATATTTGAATTATTTTCATTCTCCGAATTTTTCAGTATTCTCTGATTCATATTTTTCTTTCCGTAGTTGCCATTTCCCAAACTTAATTCAATTAAACTTTTTTAATTCTAAGTTTTGTATTTTTGTTCCCATGTTTGTGTTGAAAAAGAGTATTTGATAGAAAACCTCCACATATTGTTCATTCAGTAAGAGTGAATTAGAAAAAATATATGACACTTTTCTATAGACCTTCAGGAGGAGGAAAAAAATTGTTCAACATTTTTTTGAGTCAAATCTAAAAAGTAATACCCAGGTGTACACTCTTAGAATCCACTTAGTATGCATGCAGAGTTTCAGGTCTCTGGATTCTTTCCTCTTGAAGCTATTGCAGTCACACACAGACAGGCTCTTTTATTATTATTATTATTATGGATAACTGGACGTTCAGTCCTATTAATACAGTATGACTTCTATGATGTTTTACTAGTTTGTATGATGTTATCACGTCACAAATTAATTCATTTTAATTTTTTGACATTCATTTTACAGACGGTTGTTTGGTTGGTTTTTGTTAAACACAAAACTACACAATAAGCTATCTGTGCTCTGCCCACCACAGGTATCGAAACCCAAATTTTAGCCTGCAGACTTACCGTTAAGTCCCTGGGTGGCATTTTGCAGACGGAAACGAAACCGTTACTTTCAAAGTTTTAAAGATATAGAAATATCTTGTTTTATAAACTTTCTTGAAACTATTTTATAGTCTTTACCTCAGTATTGTGTATTAAAATATCTTCAAAAACAGCCATTTTCCGTCCCATTTTATTCGTTGTTCTTTTATTTCAGCATAATTTGAAGCTCCAATCGTATTGGCCTCCCACTGACACAGCAGTATGTCTGCGGGCTTACAACGCTAGAAACGGGGTTTTTATATCCGTGTTGGGCATAGCACAGATAGCTCATTGTGTAGCTCTGTGCTTAACTTCAAACAACAACAACCAATTGTATTACCTAACAAGCCAGATATCGCTCCAGAAACTGGGAGTATGACGTAAACGATGATTTCAGCACGAGGTCTAACCCCCTACAGTCTGTGCGAGCGGGTACAAAAACCGGATATAAAACTTTGTAAAACTCTGAAAGTCTGTAAGACTGACCCACTTCTTTTCAACGCTCACGAAGAGTCATCTCCCTAATCGACCTCTAAGGGCATTTACCATTGTAGCATTTGAGGTAAATGTCCTAGCTTTGCTACACTACCTAAATATCGGGCTGGGTACCGTTTTTACAATTTGACACTCATTTTGTCGGTAACTGTCAAGCTGTAAAAAGAGTACCTAACCCAGCCCGATATTTGGGCTAATATGCATATTTGCGCCCTCGGTGGCTCTGCAATAAGTCTGAGGGCTTACAACGTTAAACATCTGGTTTTGATGTCTGCGGTGGACAGAGTACAGATAGCTCATTGTGTAGCTTTGTGCTTAATAACAAAGAAATGTATACCTGCTTTTAAAAGTATTACTGTTACTTAACTATCCTCTTTCTAGAACTAAGGACATTCACAAACAAAATCTACGAGAAATACTGATATGACAAATATTTAATGTCCATGAACAAAAACCGCCTATACGTTAAGCACTTGCTTTATTATTTTACTTTGTAAAAGGATAGTATTATTAACAGTTTATACGTGACTTTAATTTATGATAATTTATTTTTAAACAATATTGCAAAATGCTCAAATATATATTTAATATATTTCATGGGGAATATTTGATCAAGGGTGTGTACTGAAATGATAATATGCCTGAAAAGGATGAAATATGAACGACGTGCAAAAATATAGTCCAGATTTATACTCCACGGGCAGAATGTCTATTCAGAAGTATACATCATGCTCCAGTAAAATCAGTAGTCTTTGCGATCACGTTTCAGTGATCAAAGTCCATATTTGATATCGTGACTGAATAGAGTGTCAGGTTATAATCGTTAGATAGCCAATCCAGTAGCGAACAGATAACTTTAACGTGTGCGATTTTGTTTGTTTGTTTGTAATTAAGCACAAAGCTACACAATGGGCTATCTGTGCTCTGCCCACCACGGGTATCGAAACCTGGATTCTGACGTTGTAAGTCCGCAGACATACCGCTGTGCTACTGGGGGGCTAACGTGTGCGAAGTGTAGGCCTTAGTAGTAATAAACTGTATTGTATTGTGTTTATGTTAATACGTAAAAAAAAAAGCCTCTTAGGTGACCCTTCATTAATAACTGGAGAAATTAGTAAGTTTTTTACTTCATAATAAGCACATTAGCGATTACATAATGGTGTATTAACCAAATTTAATTTATAGTTAAATAATTTCGCCTGCAGAATTGCACCTAGATATTTTTACATCCAAGTAAGTTTCATGAACTAAACCAAAATAATCTTTTAATTTAAGGGGCTTTGCGCGCCTCCAGTGGCACAGCGGTATGTCTGCGGACTTACAACGCTATAAACCGGGTTTCGATATCCGTGGTGGGTAGAGCACAGATAGCCCATTGTGTAGCTTTGTGTGCAACTACAAACAAACAAACAAAGGCTTTGCGCCCTCTTTTGGGCTGCACACGGGGTAGCTGCTCGCTTGCCTTACCCTAGCTGCGACCCTGTAAATATTCTCTTTTCACATGGATAAGTATATCTTAATTATGTTTATTTCTATCATACAATCTATTTTTATCTATCACAACTGTTAGAAAAATCTGAAATACATTAAAACTTAACCTACTTTAATTAAAGAATCGGTTTCGACCATGAATATGAAAAAGTCGATTGTTCTAGAACTTTTGACTTTTCCTTAGAGAGGGCACTGGACGCTAATGTTTGTAACCTGTATTCGTAATTAAATACAAAAAACAATTCTGTCATATCATTCTTTGTCTTGTCGAATTACACGCCCGCTTGGTGATTATTATCTAAACGTGAGGCAAAGTGGTCTTCAACAGCCTCCAGTCAAGTTTTTTGAGTATCAAGTTCTGTTGCGGAACAGTGACCTCTACAGGAAATTTGTAGAAGTAAAGTTAATGACTGAATTGTAATGAAATTTTAGCTGCATCTTAAGACAAAAATACACGGATTTAATTTTTGCTGAGTCATGACAAATAACTATATAACGCTATAAGTTTGAGTGTGCACAGTTTGGCAAAACCATGTACTCTGTAGATTGTAAACATAAAAGTATTTGGATCACCAGTAGAAGTTATGAGGTACCTGTAACGATGACGAAGCTTTGTTTTTTTTCATTAAAAGTGACTAAATATTCAATTACCTAATTAGTCACATGCAAAGAAAAGTAAAACGACAAGAAAATGTGATTAGTCACCTTACAAGCGTACGAGAAAATATTATACAATTCTATTTTACGATTGCTTTTAGATAATTTGTCAATTATAGGTTTGTTTTGAATTTCGCGCAAAGCTACACGAAGGCTATGAGTTCCTAATTTAGCAGTGAAAGACTAGAGGGAAGGCAGCTAGTCATCACCACCCACCGCCAACTCTCAATTGACCGTAACATTATAACGACCCCACAGCTGAAAAGGCGAACATCTTTGTTGGGATTTCGAGTCAAGCACTCTAACCACCTGGCCATGCACACACACACACACACACATTCTATATTATTATCTTCTGACTTAGGAGTAAAAGCAACAACATTTGAAGCAATTTTATATTTAATATCACGGCGGTTTTCAAACCCTAATAATGCGACGACCCCATTTAATTTGAAAACAATTCGCGTACCCACAAACTTATCATTGTTTTTTGTCAAAACATTTCCGTATGCATGAAAAGCTGTATTCCAATATGAAATGTTTTAAGTCATATAAATGTGATTTTACGAGAAATAACTTTTATTCTATAAATCATTTTTTAAATATTTTTATGACATTTTGGGAATGACT
Source organism: Limulus polyphemus (assembly GCF_000517525.1). Lineage (NCBI taxonomy): Eukaryota > Metazoa > Arthropoda > Merostomata > Xiphosura > Limulidae > Limulus > Limulus polyphemus. The sequence goes on along the minus strand of NW_013666011.1, from coordinate 260,280 downwards.
CAAGGACTCCCTGGAGTGACGTCGCGAACGCCTGGAGGATCCCAGTTTGAGAAACGCTTGAGTACGAGAAATGACGTCATTAGTATTTATAAGTTACTATCGAAACTCGGGTGTTTGAGCTGAATATTTACTATTGTTTAGCTATTGTTGTGCTTCTCAGTAACCTTAGACATTGTTTTTTTATTATTATATCTCCGTAGGGAAACAAGAGAAAAAAAAGGATCAAGCAGAGAATGGAGTAATTAGTTTATTCAATACTTCAATTTCTTGAAATATTGTCACAAGATAAATCTTTTCGTGTCTTAAGCTAAGCTGTACTTAAGGTTGTGAGAGACTAAGTTAAAGCTGTATTATAGTTAATTCACATAACCTTAAAGCATTTTATGTAAAACAAGACATGTAAATAGATCATAGGTAAACTTATAAAATGTTGATGTTTTACTAAACGTTCTTGGCAGAGTTTCTTATAAATTCGTCATACCAAAAGAATGGAGTCATATTTAGAATCCAAATGTTAATTATTTGTATAATCAAGAAGGGACGCTAGTAGTTATATGTTTATACAAATTTGTATCAAACAAACGTTTATGACTTGTAGGATCTCTCTTCTATTAGTTCCAGAAATGACATCCTCATTGTATTAAAACATATAGTCTATATTATAAAATTACTTGTTATTTTGTATGAAATAGTGGGAATAAATCCCAGGGTGAAATCAAAGAGCTTTGAGTTATAACGTCGTAAATAGTTTGTTTTTTGTACTTATGGCAAAGCTACTAGGGCTATATGCCACCGTCGCTAATTTTGACATACTGATGACAGGGAAGATAGCAGGTAAACAGCACACTACTACCCAATATCCACGCTAGGGGATTGACTGTAACTCTTTTATAACATAAAATAGGAACAATACTGTGTGGTATCGCACGAATTGTAACCCGGCTCGCCAGATCTGGGATTCATAGCTCTAGGAACGTCGTAAATAGAAGTCCAGACTGTTTCGTTCTTATTAATCTTGAGGCACACGGCGCTTTAGTTGATATGTTGAGGATTTCAGTATATTAGTTGCCAGGATTTAAATGAAAAAGGTTTGTATTGTATTTGTATCCGCGCTGTACAGAGCAAATAACAAGCACACAAAGCTACCATGTGATAAAATCAATAAATACAAAAGTAGTTATAAGACAATCTAGTCAATATTGTAGTGAACAATCTACGTCAATCTATGCACCATATTTGGGCACATTTATGACGAAATCTAACTAAAAATGAGGATTTAGGGCAAAGCTCCTTTTACAAGATCCGCTTCCCAGTTGACTTTAAAATGTTTTATTTATCGGCCTTGGCCTCACGGCGTGAGGTTTTTGTAGAGCAACTGTGCAGGAACTGCTCTGCCCGTCCACCTTGAGTCTCTTGTCTGTTTGCTTCTTGAGGCCAAGGCTAATAGCAACGTACCTGACTGGAAGGGAAGCAATGCTCCAGATTCTAAAAATAGTACTTCCGTCCAACTTTTTTAGAAGTAAATCAAAATTCAATGGCAGAAAAAGAAGTATATTTCTAGTATTTTGTTGCTGTTATTTTAAAATCTTGCTTACACTTATAACTTTAGTTCTTATATGTTTGTTTTTTTATTGGTATATGAAATTTATTTTTAGAAATACGCGTAAATCAACAGCATTTTGATTGTTGTTTTGAACGTTCTTTTATGATTAATAAAACTGTTGTGACTTTTTTTTCTGTGTATGTGTTTCTATGTAGTTCAATTATTATTCATTCGCTGCTTGAGTCAGTTCTGGATCTATAGACAATATTTTCGTTTCAAAACAGTTTAACAACTAAAATACATTACGAAAACGTGACAAACTAAACTTAATAATAACATTTTCACAAATACTTCTTTCTACCTGCCTCATTTCACCTCTTCTAACCACTCGCACCACTATACAGTTGTGTGTTATCTGTCAGTCAGTTAGTAGACACTAAAATGACGTCACATAAGGGATACTTGACGTTGGGATTTGTACTGTCGTGACGTCAGTAAAATGTGCTCATTACATGAATCACGAGAAGAATTATGCACTCTGTAAGTTACAACACAATATGACATATGAACTTCAAAAGCAAGAAATATAAGTATTTGTTACTCTTATTTTTGCTTTTATTTACTCTCGAAACAGAACACTTTCGAGGACCTTGCGCAAATACATCTAGTTTTAGTGTATTTTCTTCTTTAAAAAAACGATTTAACAACGTATGATGTACAAGAAGCATAATATGTAATATAAACTATATATATATTGTGTTTTGTATAGCGAAGAAGAACTATCACACAGTGCAATAGTCTAATCTAGTATCGTAAAACTAAGTGCTAGTCTAACGCCATTTTTGGAAGAAGAACCTGAAAAATCTGTGACTTTTTAAACCCGCCTTTGCTATTGAGGAGCAATCTACATAAAATTTAGGTTACGTAAAAATATAGTTTTTTTGGCGGTAAATGTACTTTATTAACGATAGCTAAAGATTTTGAGTGACTTTTAATAATGTGATAAATACTGGCTGTTTTACCCCTAGTCAATAATATTTTTTAAGGTTTTGTCTAAATATATATCAATAAATTTAATTCTATTTGTAAAGTGTTGGCAGCTGTGGCATAAAAATAAAGCGTTTTTTTATTTACGTATTTTGCAGATTGTAATTGTTTGTCATGTTAGAACAACCCCACAATATGCCAAGTAAGGGGGATTGGTGCAAGTGAGAAAAACGAAGACACCAGTGGCACAGCGGTACGTCTGCGGACTTACAACGCTAGAAACCTGGTTTCGATGCCCGTGGTGGGCAGAGCACAGATAGCGCTTGTGTAGCTATGTGCACAATTAAAAACAAACGAACTAAAGCTCCCAAAGCCAGATCATTAACTATACAGCAAAATATCCATATATGGTTTGTAATTTTACATTCATTATTCTTATGAGCCAAATGCGAATCAATAACAATAGTAAAAAACAATCGGATCTCATAAGTTTGCAAGAAACATCAAGTTACACTTGTAAATAAAGAACAGGTTGAAATCACTTGTGTTTTAGTGTTTCTATGTCTCGGCATTGTATTGACATTGTATTGTGTTTCAATTAGAGATTTCACTAAAACTTCACAACATAAATATCACGTTACCCAGTGTTTCAGCAGCTTGGGTGTAGGTGTGGAATTCCGCGAAAATCAGCTTCTATAGGCCTTTCTTGAGCTATAAAATCCACCAAAATCAGTATCTACACATTGTTCGTAAAGTTCTACGTATCATAAACAATCACAAGAAAAATTCTGCAAGTCGTTCTTATATACTTGTTACAGTTATTTTTGTTTAATCCAGAAGCTCATACAACATTCGTCTTAGACAAGTTTCCACTTAGTTAAGGTTTGGTTGCTCTGGGCGCTATGTCACGATACCCATACCTAACGGTATAGTGCTACCGGAGCACCACTTTGACACCTTGATTTGGAGCTGAGTCCCGACACTTCAAAAATTAGAAATATACATATAAAAATAAGTTATTCAATTTAAATCCAAAATTGTCTTCCATAAACAACTCTCAGAGTGTCAGAGAAGACTCTAGCTGTTTGTGACCTCTCCATCCTCTCCCATGTCCACTGGTATAGCTCTTTCAGACTGTTCAGCACATACGTACTGTCACTTTCCCTCAGGAACAGGAGTAAGATACCGTGTGACCGGTCAGACTCAAGAGCTAGTATCAGAAAATTAAAATTATGCATTTATATTATATGTTGCATGGTTAATAAGACATACGAATATTGTATTAAATCACATAAAAATACATTTTAAAATTATATTGTGTGTTTAAAACGTGCACATTTTTTACATTATATACAACTAAGGTCGTTTGTTTTTTTAGCTATTCTTGTTCGCAGGACAGGTGTGCAAAGTATCATCAAAGTCCAAGTTGTTAATGCTATAGTGCAGTTAGAAACATAGTAAATTAATAAAACAGGAATTTTCAAACTTGTTTTAATGTTATTTTTATACGGAATGCAGTTGTTTTTTTCCTTTGCTGCTTACTTTAAAAGAAGTTGCATCATTTCTCTCATCAATACTTGCAAAAATGAAAATTAGATTTTGAATATGAGATATTTACCCTGATGGTGACTACACATGTCTGACATGTTTTCGCAGGGCTTCGGCAGTATAAAACTGTGACAGTTAAACATGCCAGAGTCAATATACAAAAGCCAAGTGTGTGTCGATGTAACCAATGTTATATTTTCCAATTAAAAGGGATTTATACAAATGGTCGAGTGCGGTAAATAAAAACTAGAATCCGCAAGTCACCAAGACAACCACACTCAATATAAAGTCGTAGTACAGTTTAATGTATAGAACTACATTTTGACGCTCTTTAGTGTGATGCCATTGAAAATTTATCAATTTAGGGATAGGTGTGTTATAGTCCATTTCGACGCAAAATAATCGTACACTCGGATCATAAAGATGTGTTCAGATCAGGGATTCATAATTTTCAAGACGGGGATATCATTTCTACTTAACGCCATTGTAAAAAAAAAAAAGAATACGGATCAATTTGATGAACGAGGACCACCCAGAAAGAGACCTA
>NW_013666011.1:250577-254778 GCF_000517525.1 Limulus polyphemus | reverse complement strand
TGGGGGATTCGAACCCGCGCCCCTCAGATTGCGAGTCGAGTGCCTTAACCCCCTGGCCATGCCGGGCCCATATCTATAGCAACTGGAGAATAAAACGGGTGTTCATGCTATTGAATACGAAAACATAACAGTCGGGTCGCCAGACGCATTTCGTATGGATTTTTATGAGTTCCAACTGTTTAAAAGGGTGCTGGTAAACCATTGTTCTCGTACACTAAATAGGTTATGGAAAGCCAGCAGGGAGGAAGGGTATGGTGTGAAAATAATAGTTTTCCGACGAAACCTTTTGCAATAAAACCTATGTTGCAAGGCTACTGTCAAATTGTACGGTCATCAGTTAAATAATGACTGGACGTAGCAACACGGACTGTAACGACATGACGGAACTCCAAATTTGTTTTAATATAACGTACTCAACTTAAAGCTGGGCAATATGTTATATATATATATATATATGAGTCTAATGTCCGTCTGTTTACAAAACTTCTCCCACAGTCTAAGTCTGATTTGGATGAAACAATTTTTCAACATCATAAGAGGAAGTCCTAACAAAGTTTGATTACAATTGGGTCTCTTATAAAAAAGTTTATTTAGTGCATGTATTCACTTTTTTAAGAAATAAATCAGTAACAGCTTTAAATCGTACTATAATGAAAAATGCTATAAAATAAACCCTCGATAAAATTAAAAATAATAGGACCTTATTTTATTACATTTTCCCCTAAATCGCTTCATTAGTAGAGAAATAGCAGTTCTTTCATATTTAATAATGTACGTGTTAATTTAACACATATGATCACAGTGTTCTAACATAAAACCTTTAATTCTTTCTCGACTGCAATAACCTAGAGATAAATTACAAGATACAACAAAAAAAGAATAGACATAAATCTTTAAAAGTGGGCAGAAATCACGATTATGGCAACGATTTAAGGTCCAAGCAAACGACTAAGAGACAGCCCCTTGAAAGTATTTAGTGACTTTGTGAAATTATAGTATAATAAGCATTGTGAAAATAAATTAAACGAACTAAAATATAGAACCATTTAGATAGGTGGGTTTGTGCTGAGAAGAGACCTTAGCAGCGAGAGGAAGTAAAAGTTATGTAATAACAAGCAAAAGAAGCATACTTAAAGATAAAATATTTCTGGGTGTATACGCACAGTATTGTCCATTGTTGATGTCATTTAATAGCGTAGCTCATTTATTTATAAATTATTGAAGAATTTACACAAGTTCGTCCATAAAGAAGAGACTAAACGCTCATTCTATCTTCAATGTATTCTTACCTCGTCACCAGTGACAGGTTAGCCTGTTCATAAGAATGATTAACTTATCTAGACGTGAATATGCAGTAGGAACTGTCTATTGAACCTACAGCATGGTAAAGTAATGTAATTGTCTACTTAATTACATGCATGAGTGTATCAGAAAGATGAAACAATGCTACACGCAAGAAACTACTAAGCACTGTGCAAGCAAATCATTTACCCTACAATCTATATAGTTATATGTTTATCCTCCAATCTGATCTTGGAGCTTTGAGTTGGTGAATGAGTGTTTAGAATATTGTATGAATATGAATACAAACAAAACTTCCATGGTTATGACTTTACTTGCAGCATCTTGGAAAGCGCCATGCTAATAATAAATACCTGCAGTAGAAGCGACTTCAGAACGTGTGTCTTTAAGAGGGAATTGTGACTTAAAGAGGACGGGAAAATATACTTAAGATTCTCAGATTAAGTACTAGTGTTTGGCTTACTATTATATTCATAATTACAGAAACCCGTCTTGATAGATAGTAGTTCCTTACAATTTACAATATAAGGTAAGGTGAAAAAATATCAAAACACTTGTAGTTAGATTACGAAGGTCATGTAGTTCAAAGACGTCTCGTTAATTTTAGTCCATCAGTTCGATGCCCCGTTATTAAGAAGGCTCTGAAGAAGTTTCATAAATATCTTTTATAGCATTGTTTATTATTAGTTTTATTCTGTATCACTGTGAAAGAAAGATGCAGATTGAGCAAACTTTGTTGGAAATTACTTGACAAAATATTTTTGTTTATACAGTTGGTCCACTAACACAGTGCTTCCTAGATTGAGGCCCGCGAGACGGTCTCCGGCAAACCTCAGCACATGTAGAAATATTCCGTTCTGAGATTCAAAGATGCAATATTTTCCGAAGTAATGATGTTTACCGCAATAAATGTAACAAGACAACAACGTTATTTGTGTTTGAAGTTTCTTAAAGATTATACTACAATAAAAGTAAAGTATATTAAAGTGGCTATTATTAACATTTCTATTAAATCACTAGGCGAGGTTCCTCAAGCAAGAGACTAGGGAACATCAAGCTTAAAATGAAGCATTTAGGAACCTCTGCACTACTACAATCAAATAATTATAATGATTAAGTTCAGTACACCTTCATATTATTGAAAATGTTTAAATAAAATTAAAATATTGACAACAAAATGACTTCATTCTGATCAAACGTAAAATTTCAGATAGATGCTAATTTAACTCTTGGGAATTAAGAAAAAACAACCATCCGCTATTCCTCAAATGGAATAGTAAAACATTATAAATATATATGACATTAAACGACATATGAGAAATAAGATCTAGCGATTTTTCTAACAAATTATTGAAATACATGCATGCGAGACAAAAAATTCCGTTCCAACATTTCTAATCTTTGATCAAGAACCGAAATTATATTGTAAATCCTCACTATGAGGATGATAATGAGTCCAGGAACACCAACACGTAACAAACCATTTATTTTACAGCGTGTATAAGAAGCCGAGACTAGGCAATGTTGAACATTCTGGCTCCAGTGGCTATAAAACTTGAGGAGAAGGAAACATTTATACATATTCATAGTGAGAAGACAATTCTTAAAAGGCCCGTATGAAATAATAAACATTAATAACAGTTTGATGCGCGTTTTTAAAAAAAATCAGACAAAGGAAACTCTGTGGATACCAATGTGAAAACACAACCAATTAATAAGCCGTGGAAGTGATCAAACCAGATGAGAAAACAGCAAGTTAAGAAGAGTTATCCACTGATATTACTTTATACCACAATTCACAGACAGATACGCGACTTAAACCCAGAAAGGGAACCAAATCTAGTACTCTCAGTTCTCAAGACCTCAAGGGGAACATGTCGAAGTTTATGGTTCCACTGATGATTTTATTACATCTCAGATGATGCTTCATTCTTTCTTCTTTGTTCCCAAGAAATATTTTGTTTGTAGACTGTAAAACATGATTATTGTAAATAATTTTCATTAGAATTCACAAATTAGGAAGGAACCTGGTTAGGCAGTATAATTTTATATAGTATTCAAAATTTGTGACGGTTAGGCAAAATAATATTGGATAACTTAAAGAGAAAGTAAGATTTTACAAAATTTAACCAGTTTATGTGTATGGTTCAGATGATGTTGCTAAGCGACAAGAGTAAGATAGAAATTATTCTAGCTCAGATCATGAGTGGTTGAGATAAGCTACTTTATTGTAACATATGTTGGATTGTGAAACTTAGAGTAAATGAGTAATAACAATTTGATTATTCTTTATTAAGAATGAGTTTTTATTTTCCAGTAAATAAGTTAGTCACCTGTCAATCTCAGAAGAAACAAACTGAAAGTTTAATACAATACATCACATTAAAGCTACATAACCAAAACATGTATGTTACCCTAAAATGAATAGAAAAATTAATGTTAAGTATAAGTACGGGGTGACGAAAAGTCACGCACAACTATCCTGCTCTCACTGTTGTTCTATATATCCACTGTTAAAGTCACAACAGAATCACTTTCATATGGTCATGTAAATAATTATTGTAACTAAAGAAAAAGACAGTTATTGAAAAACCAAAAAATGACTTTTAAAAAATCATGGGAGAGGAGACAGGAGCTTAGAAATATTATGGGATAGGGGATAAGAGCTTAGAAATATTATGGGATAGGGGGTAAGAGCTTAGAAATATCATTGTGTGAACCAAAAGACGAATATGAGTAAAACTATAACAAGATGTGAATATTTATATTTAAAAAACTGTATTAATAGGATTCGTGTGTGTTTTCTTATAACAAAGTCACATCGGGCTATCTGCTGTGTCCACTGAGGGTGGTCGAACCTCTGATTTTAGCATCGTAACTGTGAAGACTTACTGCTGTT
>NW_013666011.1:249064-250127 GCF_000517525.1 Limulus polyphemus | reverse complement strand
CCACCATGGGACAATAGAATTCGAATATGGAAAATGGGTGTTTATGTTAAAATAGAAATAAAAACCAAATGATGGGTCTCTTATCTAAATAGCATTAAAATGGAAACTTATATTAAAACAGAATCAAAATGGAAACTTATATCAAACTAGAACAATTTTTTTAAATATTTTATCATACTAGCAACAAGAAGCAAACAATGGATATAAATATCTATTATAGAAATTTTAAAATAGAACCAGCGAGGGAAAAAATCGAGCTATCTACACTCCTTCCACCGCGGGAAATCGAGCCCAGGATTTTAGTGTTGTGAGCTCATGAGCTTACCACAGACAGGGTGAAAACGGAAATTTGTCTTAAACTAGACTCGATTTTTCGTATCTTATAATAGTAGAAATAAGAATCAAACAATGGATAAGGATAACTAGAATAAAAAAAAGATTTATATTAAAACATGACCCCCCGGACTTACAATGCTAAAATCTGTGGTTCGATTCCTCGCGGTGGACAGCGCGCAGAGACCCCATTGTGCAGCTTTGTGAATAAAAAAACAGCATTCGGTGGCTCAGAGGTAAGTTTGTTTTCGAATTTCGCGCAAAGCTACGCGAGGGCTATCTAAGCTAGCCGACCCTAATTTAACAGTGATAGACTAGAGGGAAAGCAGCTAGTCAATACCACCCACCGCCAACTCTTGGGCTACTTTTTTACCAACGAATAATGGGTTTGAACGTCACATTATAACGCCCCCATGGCTGAAAGGGCGAGAATGTTTGGTGTGACGGGGATTCGAACCCGCGACACGAGGATTGTGAGTCGAGTGTCCTAACCACCAGACCATGCCAGGCCCCTCAGCGGTAAGTCTAAGGGGCTCATAGTGCTACAATCTGGTTTCGATTATGTTACGTATTAGAATTTCAAATAGCCTGAAATAGAGTTAACTGATAAAGCAAAATTTAGTAGTTAAATTGTACTTTGGATTTAGTAGTTAAGTAAAAGCCGATATATAATAGTCAGTTTATGATATTTGCCAACGAGATTATTTGTTCGCTTGTTTGTAGTTAAGCA
>NW_013666011.1:243126-248188 GCF_000517525.1 Limulus polyphemus | reverse complement strand
AAAGTTAAAACTGGACAAACTGCAGCTTTCTGACCTCGATGTACTCCTGACATTCAGTGTAATATCCCAGTGAATGAATCTCTGTAAATTAGTTAAACTTGAAAAGTTGAAAATGACATCTTGTTGTTGTTGTTGTAAAACCGCACATATCTTTCTCTTGTACCTTTAAGTTTGTTTGCTGTAAGGCGCAAAGTTACACAGTGGCAACCACGGGTATCGAAACCCAGTTTTTAGCGTTATAAGTTTTCAGGTTTACCACTGAGTCACTGGGAAGGACTGTACCTTTAAGAAGTTCCTCGGTGGGTTAGCGGTAAGTTTACACTAAAATTCGGAGTTCCGTTCCACGGGGGTGAACAGAGCGCAAATTGCCCATCGCGTAGCTTTGCGCAAAATCAACAACAACCTTTAAAAAAGCAGCTTACAGTTTATTTACACTATAATTATCTCTGTCGAAAGCCACAGTACAACGCTAGAAATTGAGACTCACGGTGGGCAAACTACAGATAGCCCATTGTATAGCTTTGTGCTTAACGACGAAATAACAAAACTCACAATACTTTAATATGACTGATGGGTTGCCAATGGATTCTCTACTTTCAACCATAATATATCAACTTTACGTGAAAATTTTCAAAGAAGACGCAATGAAAACAGCAATATAAACCCAATGTTTGGTGCCAGTTCCTTATTGATGTCTTTATGGCATGGTCTTAAACTAAACTAAAACTTAATGATTTTCGCACTCATCTGAACAGCAAACAGCAGAAAATTCATAATGGCTTGAATGGGTAATGAAGCAAAACTTTAATATAAGTTTAACATAACAGCAAGTGTACAACGTTTCGACAAGGTTTTGTCATCATCAGGTACCCATTCAAGCCGTCTCCAGCCATTATGAGTCTCAAAGTGGGTTCCTCGTCATCGAATTTGAAGCAGAAAATTCAGTTCAAACAGATATCATGTCAATATATTGTAAATAAAAGTACCAAGTAAAGTGTACCGCAAACGGTTATACTAAATAATTTGTACTGAAAAATGCTACATATGAAGTAAGTGTATTGTAAAGACACGTTTTAAAAGATATTTAAAATTTACCTCTTATTATTCAAACAATATGAAAGTTGCTATCACGAGAAGATTGGCAAATAAAGCAAAAAGGAAGACAACATCTAAACATTTATCAAAAATGTTTGTTACGAAACCTTGAACGTGTGTTCGAACCCAATGGTCAACCTTTTGTTTTTATCAAATGAACGGTTTATCAACAACATCTTCAACAGATGAAACCACACAGTAAACACCAATCAATGACTTCGAACAAATTTCTCTCTCTTCATATATACCATATATAATTAAAATAAACCTACAATTAAATATTCCAACAAAACGGAATTAGAGACATTGAAACACTAGAAATTTAAAGCAAACAAGAAAAAATACAAAGTCATGAGTGGCTTTCATGTCTTTATTTTTTTCGAACTGATTTCAAATTTCAAACAAGCCTAGAGAGTGGCATTATATCTACTACTTGTGCTAGTTTCAATCAGGCAAACCTGAATAGCTACGTCTCTATCACGTGATTACTTTGTTGTTAACCTCATAAGGTCAGGATGGTGGTAACTAAGGCTCCAAGAAACATTGATAACACAAAGATAGTCTAGATTAGAAACAACTAAAGAGGCATAAGGCCCAGGCTGGCTGATAGTTCATTTAAACAAAAAAAAACTTAGTTGGATATTAGTTTTGTAAATACTAGGCAAAATAGCCAGGTTGAATGACTTTTCAGTTAGTAACCTTACTGTGATTCAGTTTAGTAAATAGTGGGTAAAACCAATCTGACTTATTCATACGGGAAGTTATAAGATTTCACAAAAATCATAACGCAACAAATATTACAAGTTGAACATACTACACAAAATAAAAATGTAACAAACTGTTGTATGACAATCTATTACAATATGCTTATTACATCCCAACGTATAAATTTTACAAGTCGTTATGAACAACAATCATATATATTTATATATTGTGTAGTAAATATTCTGATATCAAATTTAAATAATAACATGAAACAAATCTATTGTTTTGAGATATATAACATCTATATCCTGTTATATAAAAATCAACGCTCTGCTGCTAATCTATATTCAGCTGCAGACATCAGAGACTAATGTTAGTAAATCCTGATATGCTAGAGAATTTTCATTAAACAAATCGAGAATGAAATTATATGTGGCTGAACATAATACTTACAACTGCTGTACATAATACTGTGCACACAATGAATGTACATAATACTGTGCACACAATGAATGTACATAATACTGTGCACACAATGAATGTACATAATACTTACAATTGCTGTACATAATACTGTGCACACAATGGATGTACATAATACTGTGCACACAATGAATGTACATAATACTGTGCACACAATGAATGTACATAATACTGTGCACACAATGAATGTACATAATACTGTGCACACAATGAATGTATATAATACTGTGCATACAATGAATGTATATAATACTGTGCACACAATGAATGTATATAATACTGTGCATACAATGAATGTATATAATACTGTGCACAGAATGAATGTATGTAATACTGTGCACACGATGGTTGTATATAATACTTTGTACACAATGACAGTACGTAATACTATGTACATAATACTGTGTGCACACAATGGTTGTATATAATACTTTGTACACAATGACAGTACGCAATACTATGTACATAATACTGTGTACACAATGAATGTACATAATACTGTGTACACAATGAATGTACATAATACTGTGCATACAATGAATGTATATAATAATATCTACACAATGGTTGTATATAATACTTTGTACACAATGACAGTACGTAATACTATGTACATAATACTGTGTACACAATGAATGTACATAATACTGTGCATACAATGAATGTATATAATACTTATTACACAATGGTTGTGTATAATACTTTGTACACAATGACAGTACATAATATTGTGCATACGATTATACATAATACTGTAAACAATGGCTGTACATAATACTCTGTATACAAAGAATCAATTCATATAAAAATATTCTATAATAATTAGTTATTATTTCCACCTGTTTTTGTACTAAAATACCACAGTAAGCAACTAAATCAACAAGCTACACTAATCAGTGATTTTTGTGTAGTTGTTCCGTATCAGATGATTCGCCATGGCTTCTTTGTAATAATACATATCCTCATTCCCACTACGCTACTGACTGGTGGCAAGATTGATAAATCTGACTACCTTTCCACGTGTAAAGTAAAACTGTGCCAAACAGCATCACTTAGCAACGGTGTTGCACGTCATAGAGTAAGGTCAATTTCGAAAAGCCAATGGGAACAGCAGAAGCGTATCAAGCCTCATTTTTAATGCTTTAGGTAACACGTTTTTTTTTCTTGGTATGGCTGATTGGGCAAAGAAGGATTCCCACTTTTTTATTCCATATTAATATATATGTGTGTGTGTGTGTGTCATTGACCGTTCTGTAATAATTATATAATTTGGGACTTGAATAGACTTTCTTTTTTCTTTTTTTTTTGTCATGGCAACCACTCGAGGTGAGTTTTATAGGACACATACTTTGGTGGTTAAGAGCCTGGCATACCTTTGCTAACACTGTACTGTTGCACACTTTCACAATACGAGGATTTTGTATGACGACACCAAAGCGATTATTCAAAGAAAACGCAGCGTTTGGACCTAATATTTATAAAGATCACTCACTGTATAAAATAATCTAATAAATGATTGAACTGCACTTACTTGCTGCACGTGCACATAATGTTTGAAAGAATTCATGACTGCACTTTTGTAGATTTAGATATAGAATAGGTGGGACAAGAGTAGCTCAAGACTTGATAGTGGGGAGGGGGGGGGGTTGTTAAGTATTTTCTTTTATTCTAGCGTATCAGTTTAAAAATAGAGATGACTATGCGTAGGTAGCTGTTGTATAGCTATGCACAAAATTCTGAAATAAACAGAACAACAACAAAAAAGATATATGATGTTTTTACCCAAAAATAGAAATAAAACACCGGAGAGCTGTGTGATTGTTTGCGTTTCTCTGTGTATATAAAAGTATACAAAGGATTGTTATAGCTTCAATAACTTATAGTTTTAACTTTCTCATGAATTACTCAAATATGACATTCTCTTTTTCATTAAAAGTTGACATGCACTATAGTCTACTTATGTATGATAAAAAAATTATGACTATATTAGACTTCGAAGTGTTAAGATAGTCGCTGGAAAGGATATTGTTACGTGTCTACTTTTTTGTTTGTTTCCGGTAGAAATTCTTTCCGAAGATCTTCAGCGATACAAGTCCTTTCTTGATTGAACCAATTTTATTTTCATTGATAACAAACTTTTAGTACACAGAAGTTCCAAAATCAGTACGTTTCTCGTAACTTTAAACTTAACAACTTTTATAATACACGCTATAAATCGATAATTTCGCTCTTGACGAGTGCAAAACACACACTTTACGGCTCACTAGCTCGAAACTGGCTTTCTCTGCCAGGCTTATATACTGTTACGACAGCGGAAGTCACGTGACTCTAGTAACACGTCATGATATTATAGAAGATTCGTGATTGCTCGAGTGTTTACTAGATGTGCGGTATTCTTGTATATAAGACCGCCAAGAAGTGACGGCAACAAGGGAATTGAATTGCAGACAGAGATAGAGACGGACAATTGAGTCAAGAGCGTGAATCGTTCGTTGTGAATTATAGCGTTTGTTTAAGTTATAGCGTGACTGTGGAAATTAAGTGTATTTCAAAGTTGTATTGAGAAAGAATAAACTAGTTTTATTTAAGAAAGGACTTGTATCGCTAAAGTTTCTTTAGAAAGACTTTTTACGGAAAATTAACAAACGAACACAGAGACGTAACAAATTGGTGTCAGAGAGTGGGACGAAAAAAATGGAAACGAGAAGTGGCAAGTCAAACTACAGCTTAGCAGATTTGATGGCAGCAATACAAGAACAACAAAAGAAACAAGAAGAAC
>NW_013666011.1:241493-242808 GCF_000517525.1 Limulus polyphemus | reverse complement strand
AGACATATTTAGTCCCGTTAGAAGTCACTTCACAGATATGAATGTCAGTAATAGGAGTGATCCAGTATGGAGGAAGCCAGAGGAATACAATGTGAGAGCAACGTGGGAAGCATATAGATCACAATTTGAGCTACTGGCAGAAATGAATGGATGGACAGAGGAGCAGAAAGCAGTATATATGGCAACGAGCTTGAAGGGACAACCACTGGAAATACTTGGACAGTTGTCAGCAGATGACAGACACAACTATAGAGCACTGGTAGCGGCTCTAGAACTCGGGTATGGAACCCAAAATCAGTCTGAAGTCTGCAGGGCTAGGTTTAGGACGAGAGTCCGTGCTAAACGGGAGAGCCTGCAAGAGCTGGCACAGGACTTGGAAAGTATGGCACACAAGGCCAACCCAACTGCCCCACCCGATCTCCTCAAGTTGTTGCTGAGGGATAGCTTGTAGATGCCTTGAACAGTCCACAACTAAAGACACAAGTAAAGCAAGCACACCCTCTACTATGCAAGATGCAATGGCTAGAGCTCTTGAGTTTGAATCTTACGTTAAGTCCAGCACATAGGTACCAAGGTTGGTACAGTCATCAGGATTCAAGGCCAGAAAAGGTCAACTTTCAGAGAGGTTTGAGTGACTTTTGCTGGCACTGTAAAAACCTGGGCACAAGAAAGCTCAATGCTGGAAACTTCAACACAGGGAAGATGCCATAGCAGGAAAGGCTGCTACCCAGAAAGGTTGTTGGAACTGTGGAGAGCAAAGACATATGAGAAGCCAGTGTAAGAAGAATATTACCAATAAGTCAGCCTCAAAGAAACCAGTAGTGGTTCGTGTTGATGGACGTTTACCAACCCCAATCGTGAAAGTCCCAACAGCTAGGTGAAAAATGGCAGGTACACATAGTGTCTACGTGACAGGAAAGCTGGATGGCCAAAGGTGCGACTTTGTCATAGATTCTGCATATCAGCAAACCCTTGTGAGTATCAAGTTGCTGGATCACAAAGGAGTACGAGAAGCCACACAGAAGCTATGTGGTGTGACAGGACATTCTGCAAGGTTGTGGGGACCAGTGTGGGTAACTATTGAGCTCATAGGCATGAAGGACAGACACAAAGTATACTTGGCTGACATTGAAGACCAATGCATATTAGGCTTGGACTACTTACTGCCGAGGAAGTTTGTAATTAATTTTGATAAAGTGACGTTTGGGAACAACAAAGGCCAAATTCCGGTAACTGATGTTGAAGAGATGTTGAACTAACTAGGTGCCATCAAGCTGAAGTCAAAGTGACTGAAGGAGTTGATGGTGATGAAATG
>NW_013666011.1:235128-240493 GCF_000517525.1 Limulus polyphemus | reverse complement strand
TGTCATCAAGCTGAAGTCAAAGTGACTGAAGGAGTTGATGATGGTGAAGTGGAACCAAGTATAGATATTAAAGCAGAGGAGGAGAAAGACCAAGATTTGAAGCCAATAATTGATTTTCTAAAAGCAAGTGTTTTGTGCCCTGCTTGGGAGAAGGTGTCTAGTCTAAGCCCTGTGACAAAGAACTATTGGACACAATGGGACCAGTTGAAGCTTGAAGATGGTATTCTTCTCCGGAGATGGGAAACTGCAGATGGAAAAGTGACGACTTGGCAAACAGTTATACCGAGAAAGTTACGGGAAGTTGTGCTGCGTCAATCCCATGATAGTTTAACAGGAAGACATCTCGGAGTTAAGAAGACATTGAGTCACCTACGACAGAGATTTTTACTGGATAGGAATGAGGCAAGATGTGGAAGAATGGTGCAGGACATGCAGTACATGTTGTGCTAAAAATGGACCCAAGCATAAGGGACGTGCTCCAATGAAGTTATATTAAGTTAGTGCACCGATGGAAAGAGTAGCTGTTGACATTGCTGGTCCTTTGCCCCAAACTCGTGCTGGAAACACGTACATTTGTGTGGTGATGGATTATTTCACCAAGTGGCCTGAGGCACATGCAATACCAAATCAGGAAGCTACAACTGTAGCTTTGGCTGTTAGTGATTTCTTCTTCAGATTTGGTATGCCACACAAACTGCATTCAGATCAAGGCCGTAACTTTGTTTCTACCATCCCATCAGACTGTGGGTGAAGTGGCGTTGTCCTGGTCTTTCGTATGCCAAACAACTTGCAGCATTCATGGAACACAGCTGATTAGTGCAACTGGACACTGGAACAGGAATTGGCAAAGTTTTGTAATAGCCACCAAGATGACTGGGATGTCTTACTCCCTCCACTGTTGATGGCCTATAGAACAGCAGAGCATGAAGCCACTAGATGCACTCCAGCAACGCGGATGTTTGGTCGGGAACTTCGGTTGCCAGTGGATCTGTTAAACAGGACACCCACCTTACGAAGAGTTGCCTGAAAATGTTTCAGAATTCGTGAACGTGTTATCTGCTGATTCGATGAAGCCATGTTATGATAAGAGCTTATGAAGTTAGCTTTGTACCAGGAGAGAAGGTGTGGTTGTATAATCACAGGAAGACCAAAGGGAAGTCTCCTAAGTTGTCTTCTCCATGGGAAGGCCCATATGACATAGTGGATCGTCACTCAGACGTGACTTTCCGGATAAAATGTGGTCGGCGAGGTAAGCCAAAGGTGGTGCATGCCAACAGGCTTTGGCGTTATCTCGGTCCAGGACATTTCAGTTGGAATGAAGTGTACAATGGAACAAAAGACGCCGCTGAAGACGTGTCACCTGGAAAAGCCACTGTCAAAGAAGAAACTACTCGGTGTTGAGAAGGGAAACAGTGAAGCCCTTGATGAAGTTACTACCACTGATGTGACTGTTACCGATGATAGGACAATTCCTGATGTAGCAGATGAACCTCACGTGAAGCAGAAGCCAACGAGATGGAGACTAGTATGGAAGAAGATACGTTCCATAAAATTAAGAGAGTTTGTTGAAAGAGCGAGCATGTTTGGTGGGACGGGAATTCGAACCCGCGACCCTCAGTTTGCGATGAAGCGCCCCAACCACCTGACCATGTCGGGCCACTGGTATTGGAAACAAACGATGATGTCTATGTGAATGGTTTGTCTGTTAAACCACCTTTTTTTAGCTGCTGCCATCTACCGGTTGATACGCAAAACATAATGTTCACAACTACAGTTATCTAGAAATAAGATTAACCAGTCCTTTGATTTCTTCAACCTCCACTAGAGGGAGCTGATGCTTGCATACAACAGAGGTTGAGTATGTTTATATTAACGCGATTTTTGAGCTTCACCACATCGTTAAAATCCATCTGTATCTGGTCATGCTCTATCTAACTACCGTGCAGCTTGACAACAACCCTGCAGCGTTGTTTCCATTGTTAAAGGCGTCGACGTAAATTTGGTTTGGTTGTTTTAAACTTCGTGCAAAGCTGCACGAGGGCTATCTGCGCTAGCCATCCCTAAGTTAATAGTGTTAGACGAGAGGGAAGGCAACTAATCAACACCACCGCCAACTCTTGGGCTACTCTTTTACCAACGAATAGTGGGATTGAACGTCAAACTATAACGCCCTCCCCGGCTAAAAGGGCGAACATGTTCGGTGATGGGGATTCGAACTCGCGAGCCCGATTGCGAGTCGAGCGCCGTAATCACTAGGCCATGCCAGGCTGCACCGTTGTAAGACTGTTATGACAAAAGCACATACCAGCAAACGCTCCTTTATTCGGAGGTTCTGTTCATGGTTCTCAAATATAAAAAAAGAACTAAGACAACAATTAAGTTTAAAAACGCATCTCAGCTGTATCCGTGGGTATAACCTACGAATAACATTTTTCAGCTGATTCTTAATAATCAAAGAATATTCATCCATATAGAGTAAACTAGTAGTTTACTTTGATAGTAAAGTGCTTTAAACTCTTTTGGTCTGTCGTTCAACCATTACTTTTCATGGAAACATAAAAACAAATTAGCAAGAGATTGGGATAATTTTGAACACACAACAACATATCAATCTGATCATACGTCTTACCATTCAAAATGTAATGAGACTCTAACAGTAAAATTGATTAATTAAAAAAACACACCATATTTCGGATGGCTTACATTGTCAGAGTAGCACTTAACTTTATAGTATCTTCTAATGCTGCATTAGTATATAATAATTCGATGTCAAACCTAGCATAATGAGCGTTACCACCAAATTTCAGTTGTTGAATTTTATGACAAAACTCAAAACTCTCTTTTAGGGTGTATTCATTTATGTTGAACGTTTGTTTTTTTAAATCCCTTCAAAAAACCGGACAAAGCGTAATTATAAGTTCCAATATTGGATTCTATAGGTCGCAAGGAGCATCTTGGTTTATGAGCTTTTGGTAACCCATAGAAGATTCCTGGATGACTCCCTGATGGTCTAATATTTCAATATTGTCCTTCGTTAAGAATGTTATCATTATTCAGTTGTAGATAATATCGTTGCAATTAATCCCCCTTTTATCAGTCAGTTCATATTGTAATTTCATAAATTTAGTAAAACCATCTACAATTTCTTCTGTTTTCTTAAATATTAATTTTTATCTAGAATAACAATACTATCATTTTTACTAAGATTTCTTTAAAGCTTCAAATTCTTCTGAATTCAAATTCAAAACAACTTTTGTAACTGCTGTTATAATTATTAAAACCAGTCAGGCTGAACCACTAATTTCAGTTCTAACATTACTAAAATATTGTCCTGACTGGTTTTTGTGTTAAAATAATCTTTCATTGATAGAATACATCGTTTCTCTTCAAATAAGCGAAGCGTAGTTACATCCTGTATTTCTGATGTACCAGCAATTTTTTGGTTATTAGTTTACTCTATATGGATAAATATTCTTTGATTATTAAGACTCAGCTGAAAAACGTTATTCGTAGGTTATACCCACGGATACAGCTGAGATGTGTTTTTAAACCTAATTGTTGTTTAGTTATTTTTTTTTGTTACATTTGAAGACCAAGTTCCATCTTTAGAATCTTTATTTGTTGTTTATAAATTCATTTTTCACAGGGCAGCAGGGTTACATTGGTTCTATCAAAATAAAATTATTAACACGTATAAAAGAACATACTAACCTAACACCACCAGATAAGTACAATATACTTAAACATGCCCTAAGTAAGTTTGAGGTTCTTGTCCATCTTAATCTGTTTGAGATCTTGGCTAGAGCCATTGATGAACAGAGACTCTAAATAAAGGAAAGTTTGCTGATATATGTAAACCGAGGCCCGAAATCAACGTTCTCAGTTGTGCTAGAATTTAATGTTAAAGTTCTAACAATTTTATAGGTATTTTATAGCAAAATCATATCATTCTTCCCAGCAGGCTTTCCATAATCCATATAGTGTTTCCCAGAGTCAGTTTCAACATTGAAATCTATAGGCGTTGTGTGTGGTGACATGACCGCTGTGTTTTAATATGAAACAGCATGAATACCTTTTTCAATACTTCAACTTCTTTGGGTATGCAATGTTTGAAGGGGGGGGGGGTCTCGTTTCTAGACGAAGATCATTCTTGAATATTTTGTGTTCTGTTGTCTAGGGCATGCAGATAGCTTTTTCCACTGACCTTTGTATTTGTGGATGTCGCATTTTGCTTACCATGGTTGGGATATGACTTGTTGCAGGTCTCTTTATGTATAGTCGTTGTTCCCCGAATTGATCTATATTTCTTTGTTTTCCTAACACTATTGAGTACAAGGAATATGTTCATCTTGTATATTCTAAATCTCCGAATTGGACACGTCTTTATCACTTGTTTGTTTGTGTGGATTTCGCGCAAAGCTAGCCATCCCTAATTTATAAGTAATGGGCCAGAGGAAAGGGAGCTTGTCAACATCATCTCTTTGGCTTCTCTAACTGAATGGTAGAATTGACTGTCACATTATAACGCCCTCTATAGATGAAAAGGCAAGTATGTTTGGTGATGAGATTCAAGCCCACGATCCGCATATTGTGAGTCGAGCGCTCAAATCACCAGGCTGTGTCAGGTTCTTTTTATGATTTGTGTGTATAAATGTTTTGTGTCGGAAAGGTCTGTTATATACCCTTCCAAAAAATGATGAATTTTTGATGGCACCACGCTTTCTGTGGAATACCAAACAATTTCTAAATGTAGTTCTTATACATTCTGTACGAGCACGACTTTACATCAGCTGTTGTATCACGTGACTTGCTGATTTGAATTATTTAAAGTTCCACTGCTAACCGGACAACTTCCTTTAAAGATACACACCTGTTTTGGTTTACCTTCATTCGCATATTCTCATTCACTATTGATGGCCATGTGCCAACGAATTCTTCATTTCTCGTGGAGCATCTGGATAAAATAATTGGTCAAACCTTTCCATATTTTCAACTGAAGTCTCGTATTTCACATTAACTCTACTGTTGAACTTTGATTTATAAACTTTCTTCTTATATGACATTTCAAATCTGTTTGAAAAGGTGGCCTCTAATGATTAGTAGTTATGGCTATCTGTTGGAAGGTCACATAATGTTATTAAAGCTGGTCGTTTTAAAATATGCATTAAGATGAATAGCTTGCTGTTCACTTCCTTATCCATTTTTCTTGGAGATTATTCAAAACTGTGTATGATATGTTGCTTTTTTACTGTGTAATGTTGCCAAACTAGATTATAAAATTCCATAATTTGATTATGTAGTCTAGGAAGTTCCTGCAGTTATCGGCGGCAAATATATTAGTGGTAACAGGTATAACTGTTTGTTT
>NW_013666011.1:230309-235107 GCF_000517525.1 Limulus polyphemus | reverse complement strand
CCAACAAATAGTGGGATTGACCTCACATTATAACGCCCCCACGGCTGAAAGGGCGAGCATGTTTAGTGTGACGGGGAATCGAACCCGCGACCCTCAGATTGCGAGTCGAGTGCCTTAACCACCTGGCCATGCCGGGCCAACAGGTATAAACTAGAGGCTCTACTATCTACACTGTATAGTTAACAGTGTTTAGGACTGAAATTCTTGAGCCGGTGTAAAGAGAACAGTATTGTTCGTTATTTCTTTATATTTGCCAGTTCAGTTTATAAATGTTTTATTCTAGCGTTGTTCTTATTTTTGAATCGTTGACGTTGTTCTGTACTCCGTTTTTTATTTCTATGATGTTCGTTTGTACTTCTATGATTTGTTTGTTATAATCTTTCTGTACACGTCCCCCAGTGACACAGCGGTATGTCTGCGGACTTACAACGATAGAATCCGGGTTCCGATACCCGTGGTGAGCAGAGCACATATAGCCCACTGTGTAGCTTTGTGCTTAATTACAGTTGATCGAACACTTTCTGTACATTTTCCTATGACTTTCTCTATCTTGTAATCGATCAAACTGATTTATATTTGTAATTTTCTTGTAAATATTATGTCTCATTCTTGTAATTCCTATCTTAAGTTCCTGTTTATTTCGTCTTATTTTCTAATTTTTCTTCAACTTCTTTTAACTTTCTGTCTCTTACTTTCTAATTTTATATCTCAGGTTCTTGTATCAGGGGTTGGGGCTTCATTAAATGCCTTACAATAAATGATGAAAAAAAATTATAAAATCATCTAAATTTAATCCAAGATAAGGAAACTTAATTACAATGTAAAACATGTAAACACCATGTAAAGTATACTGATTGATTCCACCAAACTTAGTTAAAACATAAAAACTCGATGAAAAACGTTTTTTTTTTTTTGGTTTTTTTGTTAAAAGCGTAAATTGAAAACACTCTTATAAGAATCTGAACAAAGAACACAGTTCAATTTTTTTCTTCTTCTGAGACCACTTCCGGCAAATGCCCAATGTTATAATTCAGTTATGCTCCTGCCATCAGTGTTGTAACAGTTTTTATTGTTAGGTGGGTTCTTATGGATTATTTGGTAAAAAGAATAATGCAAAGTCCAAATCGATAATACTGTAGATGCTAATACAATAATTTCACGTACCTGCTAATCATCCCTCGGTGGCTCAGCAGAAAGTTTGAGGGCTTGTAATGTTAAAAATGGAGGTTTAATATCCGCATTGGGCAGAGCATAGATAGTCCATTGTGCAATTTTGCACTCAACAACAAACAAACAAATATTTGATAATCCTCTCACTCTGATAAAGAAATGATGTATCTATAACTGCTTTGTTGAAACAAACTCAATGATGGCAGTACTAAATTAACAAACTCATCCAAATAATATCTCACGTTTTCAGATCAATGCAACCTAGTAAATATTGAATAGTTAATGATAAACTAATATAGCTTAATTCCTGTTTTATCCTACTCACATTGTTCTAAAACTTTGGAAACAATTCCAGATTTTTCGCCACATGTTCTCTTCGTGATGGAAAACACCCCTCTGACCAAACAACAATACAAATGTATAAGTTAACTATGGCAATATATTTTTAGGATGTTATCCTCACATTATAAGTAGCATTGTTCTTCAAGCTTCAGAACGACTAGATACAACCATTTTTTTAGAACAAAACCTATCTTCAAATACCAGTACAGTTTCTGGGAGTATTTCATAACTATCTAAACCATTCCAAATTTGAATGTGTAGTATGAAAAGTATACTTAGTATTTTCTATTTTATTTAGTTTAGTAAATTGACCATTCAACGTTCGCCTAAAATTTTTAAACATTTACGCTCATACATATTTATAGACATATGTGTAGTTTTATTAGTAGTACGCTGGTTATAGATGTGGCTAGATTCCTTTTATTCTAACCACCTAGTGTTCTGGGTAATTCCACTTTGGTGTCATATGCGTTTTCTCAGGGGAAAGATTGCTGTTTAGTAGATTACACTATGTAAAGGTGGATGGAGATATTTTCCATTGGCAAGTCAGGCAATACTTTAAAGTTGTGTCCTCTTTACTTGCCGTTTGAACGACTAACAATGTAAAAAAATAGCATGAGATTTGAGAGGAATGACAAAACTAATAATTTAAAGCTGTGCAGTTAATGTAAAGTATCAGCACTGTCCGTCGTATTTTGTACTCGCCATTTTGACCTTTTCCGTAAATGAATATAATCTTATACTTTGTGCACACGGTGTTCAGTCTATTTTTTTCTTCAAACTCAGCCGGAGTTAAATAATTCAGTTTAAGTCCATAATAGATTTGTTTTCAAACCTCAGGTGATTAACGGAAGTCTGTATATTTTTAAGTACGACAAATAAGGTACTAAGGAGAAATTTTAGTGTCGTGACCATAGGAGTTGTTATTGAGGAGTCTTCTGTTTCTCTTGATGAGTGCATTTTACTGTTCCTCATCTTAACTCTTGCGTGACTTCAGTATAAAAATCTTTGTAAGGGAGGAAATGGTATTTTCCATGACTTACAACAAAAAGAATAGCTTAGACATTAATTGAGATTTAATGTGGCAAAATATGGCCAAAAAAGAAGTGAAGTTACAAATGACTAAACGAAAAACCGTGCTACATTAATAAAATACGGCCAAAAAAGAAGTAAAGTTACAAATGAATAAACGAAAAGCCGTGCTACATTAATATTTAATTATTAATTATTTCGAGCAATTTCATGTTCTCAGTTTCATTTGGGTTAAAGTTATTTTATTCATTTTGAAACCAACAATAATATTTTAAATGTTGTAGCTAAAGTTATTATACTTTCTTAATTTTTTTTCCTTTGGGCGGGAGTCCAACTAATTGCTTCATCATCAAATGTGTTTACTAACTTTTCTAGCCTTGCCAATATTATGGTAAGTTAATGACTTCAATTTAAAAATCTTTGTACGAAAGGAAATGGCACTTTTTTAATGAGCTAAAACATAGAGGTTCACTTAGGTTAGACGATTGTCCTAACTTTTGAAACGTCGTCCTCTTCACTTATGTTTTGTTTACAGTTTTGTGACAGTTCCCACCCATTCCAGTGTACTCATCATGAATACTCTCCCTAAATAAACTATCGAAGAATGGGCAATACTCGTTTGAACCATCGCTAGGACAGCTGATGCTATTAACTACAAAATTTAGGACATATACAGTTGGCAGGACTAGAAATGATCGCTATGATTTCTAACACATTTGAAAGCTCAAATGACGTGTTCCTTAATTTCTGTGAACATTTACAAAATGTTTTGGTTGAAAATTACCTGAGCCTGTGTTCAGATAAGTGCTAAGATTCTAAAGTCTGTACATATACAAGTATATATCACTTCAACATGTACATGGAAAAAATATTTGTTCTTAGACAACACAGGATATGAATCACGTTACTATGGATATTAGAAGACAAGTCCTTATTTCAAGGGATTTCGCCTGAATTTATTCTTGTGTGATGTCAACTGTAATGGGTGGATCGACACACGAATGATAGCACAGTATCGCTATATTTCATCTATAGGTGTTTGTGACCATTAAATACAGTAAATGTTTCTTATTGTGGAATATTGTGATGCCAGTCTAAGTTTGTGTTTGTAAATGCTGTAATGAACAGCATTAATATAAATTCTGGTAGAAGGGATATTTGCTAAAAATTATTAGCTCATTTGAATTCTTCCAACGATTATTTGTTTTATGAAGTTTGGAGAGAGATCTGAGTTTATCAGCTTGTAGATGCGATCACGCTACAATATCTTAGCTATTGAGACATAGCTAATAAGTAATGGTAATGGCACACAAGCTGAAGGCAGTGTGTCCAGTCTCTCTCATGTAAGTACAATGCTGTGTGACATTGAGGTATATGTATATATGTGTGTTTATATGGTGTTCCGCACGTATCAAATGTTGCATAAAGTCACATTTGATAATGACGAATCCACTTTTAAACATTAAAGTTTGAAAACGGCTTGAATAGGTAATGAGAAAAACTTTAATAAAAGTTTAACACAGTAAAAAATCTACAACGTGTCGAGCGCCCTAACCACCTGGCCATGCCGGGCCCTCTTCTTACGTCTATTACTAAAAGTAAAAAGTAGCTATTTTTGTGATATAAGATACTTTATCGCAGCATCACTTCTTTTATATTAAAAACCTTTTTAATCCCTTAAACAATTCAACTTTGTTTCTTACATTTCAAAGACTTATAATTTCCCGAAACAAAATCTTTATTCACACCACAAAAAAATAATAGTGATAAAAGTTCAACAGTTCAAGTTTTTGTAAACCATTATTAAAAAAACTCATTGAACGGGAATTGTTGTAAGAAAATGAAACTAGCCCCTAAAACAAACTTACAGATAATTAAACTTTGACTCAAGTTCTTCAGATTCAAATATTTTACTTCAACTAACTGTACCCCTTAAAACACCGAGAAATCACGACAACAACAATATATTTATGCTTACTTTATCAAATCAAAATAATTGTCACGAAATCACCCAATACGATAAGCGAAACTAAAATGTTAATGTAAGCCGTTTGTTATAGATATGTGGACGAAAATTTTCACAAGATTTTTTAAACGACAGTTCTTTTAATCATCAGCAATATGTTTATGGGCCCAGTTTAGAATGGTATTAAAATTTAAGCAGCACTGGAAAAATTATCATATATTCATTAACATTGAGTAACGAAATAACAAAACCTTTATTCGGTGATTAATATTGTTACGTCTCCGTTTG
>NW_013666011.1:199846-229667 GCF_000517525.1 Limulus polyphemus | reverse complement strand
CTTATCTAGTAATTCAAAAATAATTATGCGTGAATATATATATATATTTAATTATTTAGGAAAGCTAAAAATAATAAAAAGAATACATTAAAATAAAGGAGAGCGCGAAACTTACGCAACATATCCAAACCTTAGACGAAATATAATTAAACGTAATTAAAAAAAATACAACAACATTAAAATGTGAAAAATAAATCGCAGCCACAATAAAGACATACAGCACTGGGGCACAAATCAGAAAGTGGTCTTTATATAATGTGCCCTGGTATTTTGCTGTACTGGCGGAAGTAAAACCCAAATTACGTTGAGGGAGAGGGACACCGTCTTACAGTTTAACTTCAACTTTGCCGGCCTCAATTGCTTAATAAAAAAAATAAAATAAAAATAGAGCAGATGTGGGTACTCCAGCCCATAATGTCCCACATCTTTACCACCCTTTGCTGTCTGTAACTAGATGTAGGAAGGTGGTTGCTAATAAAAACAAAGTTAAACTAGAATTTAAAATAATAAACACAAAGAAATAATAGAATACAAGACATGAATGGGGGAGACAGAATATGACGTTTGAACATAAATACCAAAGGCGCAAAATGAGAGCTATACTAATAATTTTGGTTAGGCTTAGTACAGTAAAATCTTTGTATTCTTATGTGCATATATATATATTCTTATGCGAGATTTTGTTTTCAGTTGTTAACACTTTAGCTTTAATACTCTTATTTCTACATTATAACCTAAGCTATAATTAAAAAACTAGAGATATTAATGGTCAACACTAGCAATGATCACAGGAATATAAAACCAGAATGTTTTCAATTTATTGGAAATTTCCCAACATCGGTACACAAAAATAATGAAGTTGTGTGAATAAATAAATAAATACAAATAATTTTATTTAAAACTAATTAAAAATTGATGAAATCTTGATTTGTAAACGATGAATTCTATATCCATTTTGCGCAACATGTTTAAAATAGATTATATGACCATATTTACATAAATAGTTATGAAAACAAGGGTAGTTTAATTCCAGAAAAACCTATGAATCTTTGTTAGCTGAAAGCACATGGACATGAAAACAATTGTTAAGGATCACGTTAATGGAAAGTTTTTGGCTTATTGTTGTATCGTATTAGTATAAAAGATACTGTGAATACTCTTGGAGTATGTTTTCTTTCCTAATTATATAACATACAACTTATTCCATTTATTTTCAGGTTAATTTTATATATGTAATTATTTTATGTTCATTATATGTATCTTTACGTAATTACAGTTCTTACTTTTTTCTTGATAAAAAAAATAGTCATTAAACACACTCTTGACTCTTTTTTTTTATTTTCAACCTGTGGTTCCACACACACAGAGGGAAATTTACAAATCAATCATAACATTTCTTCCTGAAAAATATATTTTCTTAAAGTGTTTTTAAAACTACGTTAAGATTAAATACTACGTATCTTTACAATGTTTATAACGACCATGGAAAGTCCAGGAACACAATATAACATACGTGCTTTAATTGAAATTTACATTTATATAAATCTAACGTTTATAAGTTCGTGAGAACTTGTCATTTAAAAAATCGCATTTCCATGAATGTTGACACAGATAGTGCTTGAAGACCTTAATTGTTATTATAAACACAGAAAAATACAAACCTAAAACGCTTATTACTCTCAAAGTTTATAAACCTGAAACATACAATGATTATTTTTAAATCACCACACCTTGAATTATTTAATACAATTTACGTGTAAGTAAATAATTAGATAAACTTAAGTTAAAAAGGGTTAATAACTGTATGGTATTTTTAATCATTAGAAAAACATTAGAAATTAGAAAAACGTATACATTTTTTAAATTTTCAACATTGAATAACATATTTCAATAATTATATCTACGAAAGCCTACGTTTATCTGTAGTTTTGTACAGATATGTCTAGAGCTCAGTCTGTATTGTCTTTCTAGTGAAAATTATAGAAATATACCAGGTCTTAATGTACAGTAAATGTACTTGGATAATTTTTATGTTTTGCTATAATCGAAGGCAAAAAATATTTTTATCTTACCTGTTTTTAACCGTAAATTAAAGGTTCGTAAAACACTCACTTATTACTTTTGGTTATTTGTGGTAAATTAATAAGCGAATATTTACGTTTGTAACAATTTAACACTAAATAAATCAGGGCTTGGAAAACAATAATTATATATACAAGTTGAATAATAACAAAAACAGAATTGTCATTATTATCTGGAAATAAAGAAATGTAGTTTAATCTCTAGATTACAAAGAGCTTATACGAATATCTGTTACTAGTCTAAAATCAGCTGTTAAATAAGTTTATTTAAAAGTACTTCGAACAAACTACCAATGAAAATGACACGTTTGTATTTACATATTAACTTATCTATATTTGGCATTCAAAAAAGGCTCGAAATTCTTTATATTTTGTTCTTCATCATTTGCTGCTTTGCTGGTCTCTTAATGATCTTGAAATAATTTTGTACAAATACTGCCATAATGGCGTATAAAAAGCAATCTCTAGATTCAATATTATTTATTTCTTAAATGAAAAAGTGCCGTGAATAGGATCTTCTTGCCAGAAGCGGAGATCAATTGATGGGATGTCCTCACAGTGCATGCGTGGATTGCTGAAAAACAACGTGTTTTGATAAGATTTATAGCTTTTAGTCAAACGTAATCAAATACGAAACAATTACGCTACCAGAACTACAACAGTGTTAAGATAATATTGAAAGAATATCTAATCGTGTATAAAAAATAAATGTAATTTATGATAATATGCAATGATCTAAATATATTTTGATATGCTCGTTTCAAAAAATAATAATATTATCATTGCTTACCTTCTTTATTTATTAATAAATACAAAACTCAGCCATAAATGTACTTACTTTATAAATTATAAAAATATAATACTAGTAAAAAGTAATTGAGACAATGTTTTGTGCAAGCAAACTATACTTTATGAAAATCAGTGCACGAATTGTGACAATTGAGAAATAAAACTCCATAGACATAACAAAAGAAGAGTACAATACACTCGTAATCTTCACATATCCACATATAACGTGAATCTAAATATCTATTGATCAATCACTGAATAGATCAAAATTAGATTTAAATAAAAGCTTTGCATGAAACAAACATTAAGAGAAACTTAAAAACCAACTTTACAAATGGTTTTTGGGGATAATATTTAAAATAGGGAGACTCAGTACGACTTTAACTGTACACATTTTTGAGGTTAAGACAGTCAATAAAATCTCGAAGAGTTTACTCCATGCTCATGATTCTGTTAATTTGGAGTACCAAATTTATTTATATTTTAACAATGAGAATGGTGTTCCCTCCCTTTTGACCTCAATTATAAACATTAGTCTAGTAAATTCAATATTAGCATTTTCATTCTTGGCTAAACGGTCAAGTCAGAGACCCTAAGAAGGTTCAGGTATAGCTATCTCTAATTTAAAGCCGCTGATCAGAAGGAAGGCAGCTAGTCAGCTTTAGCTGCCTTCTACGCGACCACTCCTAAACTAAACAGCGGGATTAGTCGTCACAGTTATAATGCCTCATATTTCAAAATGCGGAGCGTATCCAGTGGTGTACTGCGGCCCGAACCTTGGATCTTCCGATATATAATCCGGCACACTAACCACTAATCCTTTCGTAACCCTTAATAGATTCAAAGAAACATTGCATAAAGGCAGTAAAATTACTTACTAGATGGGGTGAGGGAGCCTCATGACATAAAGCTGTATAGTAGGCATGTCATCAGCATTCTGACAAATAATTTTAGCCTGGTATGATTTTCGAATTTCTTGAAGTTGTTCTGTAATAAGGAGCAATACAAAAAAAAGTTCCAAATTGGATCGACAAATTGTGATTAAAAATAATTACATATACATTGATAATATGCTGATAAATGATAAGATTTTTGTAATGATTAACAAATAATCCATATGACTTTATTATAATGATTATTTAAAGTTTGCCCAAAACATTCAACTAGAACTTTTTTATTACCTGTTTGGTTTTAAGATAACCATTCATAATTCACATTTAATATTTCAGCCTTGTAGATAATAAAGAGATTATGTCAAAACATTTTTATTATAAAAGGTGTTAAAATTAAATGCAAAATAACACAAAATATTCCAAAATTTACGATATATATATATATATACATACATTATAGTTACACTAAAATCAACGCTTTAATTAATATTCAATAAAGCATAACATTTCTTTAATAAGGAGATATCATTGTATATTCAGCAATATATAATGTGTCTATTGTAAACAGAAAACGTTCGTAAGAGATGGAGGGGGGAGGAATAGTTTTATAAAAAGCAAAGAATGGCTGAGAATTAAGTCTCTTATACGATCTGAGAAACAGGTTTTAAGGTGGAAAATTTAAAAAAACAACAACATCAGATAATCATGTCTTTTTCTTTGCCAGGTTATTTGGCATCTTTTTATTTAGCTTACCTGAGGAAGCAATACTCATTCGCGGGTCATTCAAAATGGGCAAGCATTTGACGGATAGCATGACTCTTAGCTACACGCGGGTTAATCTTTGTCCTTAACAAGTATTCTTGTCACTAACTGTAAGCAAGCTTTAACAAAATATTCCACGCACAGGTCACCGAACTAATGTGTGTGTCTAAGAACAAACTAACTAGCTTTAAATAAAACGTATTCTATGAATTGTTCATAATGTTAAAGGGAATAGGATGATTCTGTAGAAACACAGAATATTTGTGTGTGTGTTTTAATGTGTATTATCGGCTCCAGTCCAGTTGTTTTTAATTTACTGATGTCTCGTTAGGTCAGTAAAATCTGTTAAGAATGTATATATATCGTAGGTAGTGTAATTTCACCGAAAATTGGTCACTTTTGGAAAGGTGCGTAACAGTCCTTTCTGTCGCAAAATATACATACACTG
The DNA here is from genome assembly GCF_000517525.1 of Limulus polyphemus. NCBI lineage: Eukaryota > Metazoa > Arthropoda > Merostomata > Xiphosura > Limulidae > Limulus > Limulus polyphemus. Next base: position 224,694 of record NW_013666011.1, on the reverse strand, counting down.
AGATCACAAAGATGTATTCAGATCGGGAATTTAGAATTTCATAGACGACAATATTCCTCGTAATTAATGGTTTTGAAATACATAGGAATATGAATCAATTTAGGGTCCCAGGACCATCCAGAAAGAGACCTGCAACAAGTCGTACCTACCCGTGGTAAGCAGAATGTGGTGTTTTGTAACAGGTATTTTGTAAATATCAGTGGCAAAAGTTTTCTATGTGCCCCAGGCAACACTACACAACATAACTAAGAAGGATAACCGTTTGGAAAAGCAATAGAAGTCATGCACAGAACCTGCTTTCACGACATATTCGTTCAACTGTAGCATACTTCAAACAGTTGGAGAATAAAACGGGTACTCGTTCTATTCCAAACAAATACATATCAGCCAAGTCGCCAGACAGAGCACCTACGGATTTTTGTACAATTAGACTGTTGAAATGGACGCTGGAGAGACCCTTGTCCTCATCCACTATATGGCTTATGAAGAACTTCCAGGGAAGATTGGTGTGCTTTGAACATGACAGCCTTATGACTAAACTTTTTAAAATGGAAACTACGCTGTAAGACTATTGTCAAGATTCATGATCGTCAGGTAGAGCATCAACGAACGTGGTGATATGTACTGCCATGTCATTGTGGGATTCCAATATCGTTTTAATACAACGTGCTCAACCTCAAAGTCTGATTGATCAATATATTTGTGTTTATGAATACTTCCTGACATAAGTCAAGAAAGAAAACAAAGTTACATGGACACAATTGAAAAAATGAGAATTACTAATCATGCAACATATAATAGTTGAATGTAGACGAGTTCTTATATAATTAGATCATTCACCGCAAGTTGATAAATAATTATTGTAATTACTCTTCGATTACTGTGATCCTGTGTAGTGAATTAATTAGATTATACTATTGTAAATTGTGCTTTATAGACCGAAAACTGACCGTTTTTCTTTGATACAGTGAATTTCAATAACTGTTACTAATTTAAGAGAATTCATGAATGCCTCCTGAGTGCATTCGTATTGTTTCTTAACGACAGTATCTAAGCTGTTTTCACTAATAGAGTGTGTGCGTGTGTGAAAGCAGGAAAAGACTGTGTTTATGTATATATAACATGCCGACGACTCTTTTCACAGCCCAAAAAATTACAATTAATATTATGTTTTATCTCTTGACTTAACTGTAATGCTATGGAGAGAAGCATAAATAATAATAATTTTGTTTAAGTTGGCTTACCTGGAGTAAAGGCAGATGGAAAACCCGAATTTTCATACCAGAAACGATCTCCTTTTCTAACATTTACAAATTGACGAGCAATAATACAGGCGAAGGTTGGCCCAATCAAGCCTCCCGGTAGGCGGTGCTCTGAGATTCCGCCACTCCAAAGATCAATATCATCTGGATGCCTAACATAGAAAGCATTTGAAATTACTTTTGGAAAAAGAAATGCAAAAAAAAGACAAGACAAGACAAAAGAACAGCGTAGCAGTCATGAGTATGACGAATACTTTTCGACATTGAAATCCGAGACCAGGAAACAACCACTAGATGATTTGATAATTCATAACTTGGGAGTAGCTGTACCGTGTTAATTTTAAATGGATTTTTCTTCCAATACAAACAGTGTAGTTCTGAATATCAACAGAGGAGTTTAAAATTATCTCATTTTTTTTTACAGCCTCTTTCATTCCTAATAGCACATTTTAAAGGAATGAAACCTTTTAACTATTAATGTATTTCATGCTTTGATTCATGTTAAAAATTTCAGCTTAAAATGCCCAAAGGATATAAGATACCAAATATGAGATTTAAGGTATTTAAAAAAAAGACAGTTAAAAACTGGTCATATAGAAAAACCTGACAAAATTTTAAACCTGTTTCTGCAGAGGATGAAACAATTTAAGACTATAAATCCTGCTATACGTACGTTAACACGTAACCATTGAAGACTATAAACCCTACTATACTATACTATACCATTGAAGACTATCAACCCTATTATGCGTACGTTAACACGTAACCATTGAAGACTATAAACCCTACTATACTATACTATACTATACCATTGAAGACTATCAACCCTATTATGCGTACGTTAACGTGTAACCATTGAAGACTATAAACCCTACTATACGTACGATACATGTAACCACTGAAGACTATAAACCCTATTATAAGTGCGTTACATGTAACCATTGAAGACTATAAACCCTACTATACGTACGTTACATGTAACCATTGAAGACTATAAACCCTATTATACGTACGTTAACATGTTACCATTTAAGGCTGAGACTTACTTGTACAACTGAGCAAACTTGTAGGCTGTGCCGTTGTTCATTACTGGCTCCAGTTCCTCGAAAGTTTTGGCTCTTCCCAAACCACACCATTCCCGGAAGAAATTGTATCCTGGGACTCCCGTCTCACGTCCACGCATTATGTTGAAGGAAACTAAATCCATTCCGAAAGGAATATGTGGCTCTTCAAAAAGGTGGTTGGTCACCTAAACAGTGCAAATGTACTTCTTCGGTACTAGTATTACGAGGCAGTAGGTAATTAAGGTAGAGGCACGAAATTGTTTTATTTTTTCAGCGTCAGGAAAATGTGACTTGTCAAACTAAGCAAAACGGAAGTGTATGGCCGTACATTCTTTTTCTTAAAGAAAAGTTATTAAATAATGTAATATATATATGAATATGTATGATGATAATCCAACTGAGAGAATACAGAATTTTTTCATCGTGGATGAAAAGCTTTAAGCGAAAAGAATAGTACGTTTTGTTATCCACAGGAAGAAATGTGACGTGATAGATTATACAACACAGGAAATTAGTATTTTAAACGTCATTAATAAATAATTTGTTGTCTAGAGACTTGACAATAACTTCTGGTCATATTGAATATTGTAAGCAATTATTATTTCAATCAAGTGTAATTGTTTATTTTCCAGTTCGTGCAAAATCCTCTTAAGTACTGTTCTCTAGCTTCAACAATTTCGGTGTTAAAATGATTTAAAATTTGTTTGTTATACTTCGAAACAAGTTATTATCTCGTCAAACATCTGTGTTAAATTCTGAATGTAATACTAATAGAGCTTACATTCAAAACGAGCTTACCCTGTGGCATAGTTCTAAAAAGCATGCTAATGAATCTTGCCTACTGAAATATAACATGTTACACAATGAAATTTAACTCATGAAAGAATATTGATATAATAAATAAAGAAAATACTCTACCTCCTGAGTTATAAAAGGGTCATAAGTTTGGGCAGGTGTGTTGATAAGACCACCGATAAGTTCGTCGATCTTGCCAGGTTCGTAGAAAATATAAGGCTGGCGTAAAAGAGTCCGTAGAGGATCTTCGCCTGATACGCAACAAAAACACAACATTATATAACAATCATTTTCTTTAAATTCACAAGATTTGATATATATCTTCAAGAATAACTTTCGATTTGCTTTGATTCACTACTTCATTCACTATTTGATAAGTCTTCTATATTTTACCCTTACATTCATTTAGTTAAAAGTTTTTTGGAATTCTTTCTTATGAAAATCTGAAGATGAAACTTAGGGACAGAGATTAGGACTAGTTCTTACCCACAAATTCGTGATACTTGTTGTACCTGCGCACCATACCCTGGATGAAGGTATGTCCAAATCGGAAAGCTGCCGACTGGAAACCACTGGACATTCCCATGTGTACGTTAGAATCGTAACCATTCCAATAACCCTGTACACAAAAAAAGATCTTGGTTAAGTAAAGTTTTAGTTCAATGACTGGGATTCATCTTGGCAGTTTCAAGGGACTTCATCCACCCGAATGTTTTTTGTTTTTTTAATGACGTTTCGATCTCCTATCGCAGATCCTTAACAAGGTGTGAACGTCTCTTCTAATCAGACCTAGTTCATTACTTGTATGAGACTTATATGGCTTAAAATAATCTTCAATTTTTCTAATAACTAATTTCTATATTTTGTAAGATCTTGTTTATTCTCATAATTAGTGAATTTTTAAATACAATAACATACTTTAAAAAAGTTTCTCTAGAAATATCTATAAAGATGTTTTTTCTTTTAAAAAATCAAAATATTTCATTTCGCAAAAAAATAGAAAAATAAAACGCTTCTCCAAAATGGCAGCAAGGACATTTAAAAGACACTTTTGCAGAAAGTAGAGCAAAAGTATTAAGCATTATAATAAACCATGAGGAAATTCCAATATGATAAAAAGCCTGAAATACCTTTGAATTTTCGTTTGTATGCCAACTCGTTAGAAAGTAAGATGATTATATTAACTACTTTAAAAGTGATATTAATTTTTACATGTGTTAGGATACACTGGAGGCCGGGCGCGACTTGGTTGTTATAGAGGATACATGGCTCGTGTTCCTTTTCCTAAATCCCACGCTCCGCACTTTCGAATCGTGGTGTATTATAAAAGTGATGGTCCCAATATTCGGTGAGACAAGAGTAGCCTTCTCCATCAACTCAAAATTAGGGACGACTATGCGCACAAAGTCCTTGTGTAACTAAGTGAAAAACTAAGACAAACAAGGATTCTTTGGGTAACTGAATCCACACGCTAAACTTAATGCGATGTTTGTGAAACACAGCAAAGACTTTCGAAATTGATTTCTGTGTTAAAAAGGAAACTGTTTTATCATGGAAATAACGTACATTAATTTTACAAAATATTGGGCTTAATCAATAGCAGTGGTATGTAGATGTAGTGTGCACAATATTCGAAAAACGGCTAGTGAAAGATGTCACAGTCTAGTTTCAACAAGTAAAACATTACGTTTAAAGGTATAAAATCTGAAGAAAACATCTTACGTGAGTATGAGGAGTCAGGTCGTAACGAGCCGCTGTCTCTTCGCCCAAAATCATGGGTAAAAATTCGGTGTAAGTGATGTGTTGTACTGAAGCCGCCATGATGTGACGTGTTTCATGATATATCCTCTCGTCATCCCAGTGCGGGTTCAGTCTCGAGAGCTCAGTGGCAATTCGGTTGTGGTCACGAACGTACAATGTGTGCAAGACAGTCAAGTGGATCTGTTCGTTAACACGCTCATCACCTTGAAGTTGAAGGAATATAGTACAGTTTCCAGTTATGTTTCTTATAAAAGTCTGATGATGACTAAAGTGTGTAAGTAAAATGAACTAGAACTCTTGAAAAAACAGCTTTAGACCATTTTGCCAATAACATTTCGAGGTCAGTTCAAACTTTTAAAGATACTCTTCTGAACATGTTTTTAGAAATATTTTATTGTGTTTGTTTAAAAGGTATAGATGGGTATATAGTTATAGTATAGCTATAGGTATATAGTATATAAAAGTTATAGCTAGTATAGATATAGTTTTTAAAAAAGCAGTTCTGTGGAAGGAGGGATTTTTGGTGAAGAAATGCCATCAAGAATTGGATGGAGATTAGGATGGTGGAGGATAGAAGTACTCTTAGAGAGACCTGTGGCATTCATTATGGCGATGACCATCATACATAAGGATAACATAAACATGACATTACCGCTGATATTTAAAGAAATATGCTCAAATAAATTTCATGTTAGAGAAATACAAAAATCACCATCTTTGATTTGTAATTATATTTGCGAGAAATGTTATCTTTGTTAAATCGTCGAGTTGCGCCAGAAAGAACATAAATATACTTCAGTAGACATTTTATACAACATATTAAAAGCTTATCAAAGTTCTTAAAATCGTCTAACGTTAGGTCATACAATTAGAAGCATATTTATTGATAGTATTAAGTGCGGTAAGGTTTAGCCCTAACTGGCCTAAAGCAAAAAAAGTATACTTTTATTAATTTATCTCTTTATTGAATATAGGCCTTACTTAATAAAGGCTTAACTAATGTTAGGACTAAGATAAGTGGACTTATAGATTTCAGTGTCTGCGTTTAGAATTCTTTTGTATTACTATAGAATTCCTGTATTTAAAGAAGTACTGTTGCAATAAAGATATTAATTTGACTGCAAATGTTTTGCGGGTCTCTGCTAGTTTCAAATATAGATTGGTTTAAATAAAATTCTGACATATTTCATTAATTATTCTTGAAGTCTCACTTTCATAAGAGGGCAATCTAGATAATTCTTATTAAGTTTTACAAGAAAATCCACCTTCCATAGTAATATTTTAGTTAATCTGTATTATTTTGTAATATTATCATTGAATGCACAATTTTCGCTGTTTTCTTATCGCCACCTACCAGCATTGAAACAGAACAGATGTCTTGGGCGAGCGGTACAATCTTTCTCAGGATAAGTTGACAAAGGAGGCAACAATGGTTTGAGTCCAAAGTTTTCAAAGTAGTCCCAAACACGCATAAGTCCTGAAAACGAAATCCCTTCATTGATAAAAGTGACATTACATGGAAGCGCCATCTACCGTTTTAACTGTATGATGAATTCAAATTCCATTATGATTTTTTTTTCATTACCGTGATACACTTTCTTACCTATCGTTTAAAATAAGCCCAGTAATTGCATTTGAAAAGTATATTCTATTCTGTTATGTATTTTGGAAACTTGTTGAGAAGACACATTCCTTACCGAGGTTGTCATTCTTTAATGATTTTAAAAAATATGACTTCCTTTTCTTGAGTCTGTAACGTTTTTTGAAAATCCAACTGCTTTATTGAATGTAACTGTTACCTGGCGATGACTCAATACTACGAGTCGAAACATTGTTATCAGTAAAATGAAAGTTTCTCTACTATAAAAGTTGGTTATTGTAATTTTGAATTGATTAATTAGTAGGTTCCTCACCAAACGTTTCTGTTTTTTTTTTATATTTATTTCAAACATATTTACCAAGTCCGTGTTCTATGCTAGTTTTTCTGTTGTTAATCTGACAGACCTTACGTAGTAAGACATTATCACACTAGTTTATCTGTTGGTTATTTTAAAGCAAAGTCACATTGGACTATCTACTGTGTCCATCACGGGGAATCAAACCCCGGATTTTAGCGTTGTAAGTCCATAAGTTACCGCTGTTCTACAGAGGGACTTCCTCTGTTTTAAAATACAGGGTTGGAGTTCTTAAAGATTTTCTGTTATAGTATATAACGCCCAAGGTGACAAAGCATGGTTCAGTAATGGATATCAGGTGCAGTACAATATCACAATAACATTGATTATAATCTGAATCATATCATTCTTTACATGCCCATTACAAGTCTTCAGAAGAAAAAAAAGTATAGTTATAAGTACGTTTTAACTATATTTTATTTGTTGTACGGCAGTGAGGGCGAGGTCTTTTGCTCAACATAGAATCCTCATTTAGTTATATTTTTTTACTTGTTTTCATTGCTTTGTGGTTTTAACACTTTTGCTAGTTTTACTACTTATTTTAAGAATCACCCTACTTATATATATCTCTTATTAGAAGTATTTGGTTAATTTTTCAGTTCGTGTCATGAAACTTACCTCCTTTACCAAGTCGGAGTTCTTTGGCTAATTTTTCTGTTGAGCCATACAAGAAGTTAGCATCCAGTGACTGTGTAAGGAGGTTGATGTGTACTCTTGGACCTTTAAGTAAATAAAGAAGGACATGATTAAATCATCAAACCAAAGTTGATTCTCGTTACTCTAACATGTTCATGCCGATTTAAGTATTTCTGTCTAAAATGTTCTGATACTGAACCGAAGATGAAGTCATCAGATTTGTAACTTAAATACTGGACAAATATCTAATAACAACGACAATAAAGACAACTCTTACGGGCTTTTAAAGTTTAATTTTTTATTTGTTAAAAAGAGTTTGCTTTTCAAAAACACCACAATTAAATTATCATGTTCACAAATTCTGTTTTTACATTATTTTGTTATTGTTTTCACAACCGAATTTTGGGAGAAAAGATTTCGTAATCGAAAGTACTCAAAATGTCGAAGAATGAAACTTATTCGGTTCATTATGAACTGAGCCCAATGTAACAATGAATAAGGCCTATCTGATTCGTTATCAAATCAACAATTAAAATATATAAACATTACCTGATCGATTATCAACAGTATTAAATTACATTTAATGAATTCATCCTCATTTCCAACAACAGTATCTATATATTAGCAGCAATGTGCAATAACAGATGGATGAAACACTTCTTACCGAGAGCACATCCAGGTCTGTGACCAGCAAGAGCACGTTTGAATTCTATACATGTCTCCCCGTAATGAGCATAGAAAGGATCACCAGGAGGAATATCAATAGTCATACAGTTAGGATGCTGATGCTCTTTAGGGATTCCACAGCAGGTAAAATCCAGTTCGTTCTCATCTGAAGTACATAATTGACATTGGTAACTTTAGTTTATTCCTTATTTGAAACTTGTACTTATCATATTTTAAGTTAGGTAAGGAATAATAAAGTTAAATTTGTTACTTTATACTAAAAAAGTTCTTGTTACATTGTTACGTTTGTTACTATATACTTAAGATAGTTATTGTTTCATTGTTGTTGTTTTTTACATAAATCAATTCTTTACACATTATATTTGTTACTTTATAGATACATCTGTTCTGGTTACATTGCTACGTTGTTATTTATAATTAAGATAGTTCTTGATAGACTTTACATAAAACTGTTCTTGATACATTATTATATTTGTAATTTATACCAAAAATATAAGTCTTGCCACATTATTACGCTTTTTTTTACATTATTCGTGTATTAGTCCTGTCATATTTTTTCGTTTGTCGTTTCGTAAACACTTCTAATCACATGTTGACTACTTTATACGTAAAACATTTCTTGTAAAATTATCTTATAATCTTGTAATATTTAGGTTAGTTTATTACATTATTACATTTGTAATTTACATATCTAAAATAGCTTATATCTTATTTTTACGTTTGTTAATTCATAAGTAAAAACAAACAAATATACATTTACTATCATTTTGAAACGTCGATAATTCCACACACAAAATTCATATTTTCACTTCTCTTTCCATATTAGAGCAAAAATTACGTTAAATGGAGCAAATCTGTTGACTTGCATTCCACATTTTCATACTATGATGTCATAAAAAGTAAAACAAATTGTTTTGTAGATTTTTTTATATTATTTCCTTAAAAATTATACTTTATCTGAAAACATGTGGTTAACGATTATTCTCTGTTGTACACTTTTATTTATGGGTAAACAGAGCAGATGATTTAGGCAATGATTCAGTGAATTTCTCGTCACAGTTGGTAGCGCAGTGTCAACATTGTTCGCTTTGTTCTCCAGTGTTAATGTGCGACATGAATATATCCCCTTTTTTTACGAGTTGTATGGATACCTTACATAAAGCTCAGAATTAGGGGAAACCCTGAATGCTCTATGTTAGTGGTTCCCAAACTGCGGGTGGCAATCCAGTGTCTCTTCCCAAGGGATATTGAAGTTAGTCGCAGAACAATACAGAAAATTGCCCGGGTAAAGAGGTGGGCTGTAAGCTGGGAAAGTTTGGAACCTCTGCTGTATGTGATTCATGAGTAACGAATATACAAAAAAAAAGGGTGGAGAAGTTCAATTATCCAGCAAGTGTATTTTGTTGACTTACGAGGTATAAGAAAAGACATATAGAGACATTCTAAAAAGGAAGACAAGTTGTAATGAAGGTCTTTAGGTCAATGTCTTTCATAAAACATTAAATCCACTCTTAATATCCTATCCGCATCCCACCATACATGCTCGCCCTTTCAGCCGTGGGGGCGTTATAATGTTACGGTCAATCCCACTATTCGCTGGTAAAAGAGTAGCCCAAGAGATGGCGGTGGGTGGTGATGACTAGTTGCCTTCCCTCTAGTCTGCTAAATTAGGGACGGCTAGCGCAGATAGCTCTCGTGTAGCTTTGCGCGAAATTCCAAGAACAAACAAACTTAATATCCTGAATACGAAACTTTATGGTTCTATTCTACATAATCTGATATACATTCCTAAATTTCCTTTTTATATGTTCTACCGGTACAAACATGTCCAACAGGTAGATAATATTTCTAGAATCGATTGCTTCGTCTTAAGAAACCACTTCCTATTATTATAATAATGTACAACCGTTATAAGAGTGGAAACTTCCTCAACAAATTCATGAATTATTTGCTAATAATTTTGAAATAATTCCATAAATCACTTAAAGAAACTAAAAATTTACATTTACCATTAAATAAATCTATGTAAGACTAAAAACAGTCCTTGTCATTCATTATTATACATTTATACATGTGGAGATTATATTACATGAAATTGTTTTCTTAGCCAGTAAAGTAACTATAATGTTAGTTTTTATGAAACACTGTAAACTTTGAATTTCAAATCTGGTAAACCACTCGATAAACACATTGTATGGCTGTTTTGTTTTGATAATTAGAAAAGCTTTTGTGGTTCATTTGATTTGGTGAAACTTCTGATAAACATAAAAAAATCACACATGAGATTTTCGAGCTCGAACTTTAAAAGCATTCATTGAAACACTAGAACTTTGTAAAAACATACTCTAAAATGTAGTAAACAATTCAGATGCCTATATCCTTACGTGGGTCCCCGATGGGTTAACGGTAAGTTTAAGAACTTGCAACTCTTAAAATCTGTGGCTCAAGTCCTCGCAGAAGACTGATTGCATATAGCTCACTGCGTAGCTTCGCACTAAGAAATGAACTACAGCATCATTGTGTAGTTTGTAATTTGGATATTTGCCAAGTAAAGTACACATTCATCATGTAACCAGGAAACTAGTGTAAGACGAACTCCCGAAGCCAGACAGGTTTATTTATGAGAAAGTGGCTACCTAACTATGTCATTGAAATATTCCAATATTTCTTAAGCCATTAATGTCTGTCGCACTAATTCAGATTAGCGATAAAACCAAATAGGTCAAAGTGTACGTACTGTGTGTGCATGAGAATCGTTATTCAATTAAAGAACAAGAAGAAACATCATGCATAAAATCTCCATAACATTCCATGTTACTGTGTCAAGGCTGTAATAATACATCTCAAGTTCTGAGTACTCTGTAATACGTTTACAGTTTTAGATATGCATTGAAAGTTCACCGTTAAGTTTGGCATGTATTCTCTGCATAAATCTGTAGGTACGAGAGTTTTATAATTGTGATCAATATTTTTACTGTGATTACGAATCAAATATTGTGAATACACTAGTTTGAAGGTTGCATTTTCACCACAAATATTTTGTTTGTGAAACGATATTCCGATGCTGTTAATGAAAGTATTGGATAAATTTACATTTTTAAAAACTATCAAACGTAGCAATTTATTAAAAATATACTTGTTTTATTTCAGCTTTACAGAGGACTTTGAATTGCAAAATAATTACAAGGAATGTCCTCGTCTTGAAAAATCTAAATTCCCGATCTGAACACATTTTTTATGATCTGAATGTTTGAATATGTTGCCACGGAAGTAGATTTTCCTTTTCCTTGCAAAAGCGATCAATTTTCGGTGGCATCACACTGTCTACGAAATGTCAAACAATTTCATATATAGTTCTGATACATGCCGTTTTACTACGACTGTATATCGATCGTGTCTGTCACATGATTTGCTGATTTCCATACTCAAATCCTTTTAGTATGAATATTATTGTAACTATAATTGTGTGAGTTTCATTATGTACGTAAGAATCTGAGTGTGGTGTCATGAATTAGACTTTATATGACAAGCGATCCAGCTAACATGACCATGAATAATTTTAACTTTTACTATTTTAACACTCTTTCACATAAAGTCGTCCTAAAGTGTTTAACCATAATTTTCATTCTGTCACCATCGACTTAAAACAACCAGACTATTTTACACCCTGAAGTAAAAGTACCTCTACAAGAAATGATCAATATAAAATTATTATATTATATAAATTTTGGTTATGTTTTCTTAAACGCAAAAAAGTCTTGCCAAGAAAACAAAATATTAAACAATTTGCCTAACTTACCTCTAGGTGACGCTGCAAGCGTCATGTCATGGTCAATAAACTGACCCCATGACATCAACAGGATGGAGAGGTCACCAGAAGGAGTATCAAAGTCGCGGTGAATGTAAGTACTGACCATTCTGGCAAGAGGAAGAGGGCCTCCATCAACAACTGAAACACGAGGTGCAGATATCCCTAAACATGGAAGCAGAATTTGTTAACAACATTGTTTTCATTTCTATATCTTGATAGTGCCTATTTACTGAAAATATTCACTTGAAACTTTATTTTCTTGAAGACTTGAACAAGATTATTCAGCTTCAGGTCACCAAAGATATTCAAAATGTGTGGCCAATCATTTCATAGAAGAGTTGCTGAGGAGTCTGATTCAATGTTTCGTTATAAAGAAAATATTGACTTATTATTGACTTATAGAAAATTGAGGGTGACACACCGTCCTGTATAGTTACACATTTCCTGAAGATACAAAAACGGTGATCTGAAGGGATTTGATCTCAAGATTCTGCTTACCTGGGTTGTAGGCATGGACATGGACAGCGTTTCGGTCTCTAAACCTATGTGGGGACCTTTATCATGGCGCTGGGCAAATATGCAATATTTATGTACTACCATCGTTATGTAATATTTACACGCTCTTTTTACGGCGGTTGTGTTTTTCGAAAATTCACATTATGCCTTGAAATTGGTTCGTTTTAGTAGGTGTCAAATTTTAACGATATCGCTGCAGTTCGAGAATTGTTGGACACTTTGTCACAGGTAACTGACACTTATGTTAGTATATTATCACAAATGTGTTTACTTGCATAGCCATAGCATACATATGTTGAACGTTTATTCTAATATATGTGTCCGTCTTATGATTTAACTATTGATTAAATATTTCCAAAACATTTCGTAATACAGTATTTAAATTTTTGAATGCTTTTTAATAGGGACTTTAGCTCGAATCTGATGAATTTTAGAATCATTACTGTGGGGGGTGGGGGTATTAGGTGAGTTAGACAGAATATTGAGGGTTGGGCTCTGCCATAAAGATATATAGATCACTATCGTGTTGGACACGCTCGTTGGAGTGGTTAAGAAGGAATTAAAACAAATTTTGGGGTGACTACAGCCCCCCAAGGCCCCATTAAATACCACCCTTGAGCACAACAACTTCTAGCATGTTTGATATTGTTTTTATACAATCCCCGGTATGCATGTTGCACTATAGCGACTGCTGGTGAGAATTAGTTTTTACACTGGAATAGTCTTCCAAGTCATGGGCGGTATGATGGACCGACTAACTTTATTATTTATAAGAATAGGACATTTTATTCCCAAGTTGAAGGTTTTTGTTGCTATAGGTACGCATGTCATTTGATATATATCAGTTGAATGTTAACAGAGTGTTAACGTACCGTCACTGTAAGCAGGAGGAAGGTGCCTGACAAAAGAGCTGTGAGTTGATCCCCAGCTAGTGTGCTGCATATTGTTACACACTCCCGTGTATGTTCGATATCTCTCCATTGTGCAAGGCAGTGGTTTCAAGTGGGCGGGGCATACTTCCCAGATGTCTGTGCGAGAGGTGTCAATCATTGGCAAACCGTTAATAATCTCATCTCGAGAAAGCTGGAACCTAAAAGAAAATTAATAGATAATTGATCATGAAAAGAATCGAATAGAATAAATAAGTATTTCAACAAACATGCTATATTTGTAAAAAACTTTAATTTGAAGCTGTGACATGTTTTAAAGACTTACTTAAATAACTTTGCTCAGCCTGCGAAACCTATAAATAATGTTCGAAACATCTTTTTGAATTTTTTACAATTGCTTGAAACATTAACAATAATATTTCTTATTACCAGAAAGGGTAATTTAAACGAAAACTTATTAATTTTACGCTTTTCTTTTACATTCGCTGAGACACAAGAACATTATCACATTTTTTTTTTCAATGATGAGAATTTATTTATTTATTTAACTCATTTATCAGAACTGTCTTAAACTCTCTAACGAAAAATTTACAAGTGTTCCTGTTTTCAAAGTTGTGCTTTAAAGCTACTTTTTCTCAACTTTATTTTGCAGTTAATGTAGACTGTAAACTACGTAAAGCCAAACACATAGTTAACTGCTTATAACAGTACTCACTGTCTAGCTAATAGTTTGGTAGTAGCCAGCACCAACTCTCCTGTTTTATCGATATGAGCTGGATGTGGTTCCAAAGAGTTGATTGTGGGTGGATGTCTGTAGCCTGCATAAAACAAAGACAAATAAAAAAAGTATCTAAAAAACGTAGTAAAGCTTTTACAGTGGTAGTCTTAATTATCTGTTCTCCATTATAGACGCCGGCCAAAATCCTGAAATACACTTTTGATGGCATTTTCTGTTATACGTTGTTACTCCTCACAGGTGTCTTCTATATGACGCAAGGTTTTGAATGAAAGGAGATACCATCTTCTCATTTGACCTTCAAGGTCATTTTAATGAAATATTAGCCAATTTTAAATTTTTTACGAACTTAGCTCCTTACTAATTGTCAGAGTTAAACAAAATCTTATATTCCATCAAGATGTGTTGTATTTAATAATCAAAATAATCAAATAGTGTAGACATTAGTCCAGTATTTGATCTTGGATGTCATTTTCAAGGTCAAAATGGTGAAAATATTACCAAAATAAGCCATTTTTTGCAATGTTTTTGACGTTTGTATGGTGACACGTATCTCGTTTCCATTATCGTTTCTATTGTATTTGTATTGTATCATTCTATCATTGTTTCCATTGTAGCACATGTGACAAATCCTTTTTCTTTTCTGTCGGGTTCTGATAATAAACTAGACTATGGAGGTGAATCAACTTGCTTCATATAAACGCAGAAAGAAAGAAGATAAAATTTTCCAGTGTATTATTTGCTAAGAGGACAGCAAAGAACCTCTTCGTTCTTCTCCATTAGAAGTTGGAAAGGCTAGACTAACGATTGTCGCAAAAGAAAGATAAAAACTTAAATATTCAGATTCAGATCATATTACTGATCGTATAACTAGATTTTCTGAACTTCAGCTGTAGCAAGCGAATCTATTCAAATGGCATAAAACTTGCTACTGCAAAATCACAGCTGAAAGCAAGCTGCAACGATTGAGAAAGCAATTTTTATCAAAGCATCAAACAGGGCCTGAAGAATTTGAAGCAACAGAGCCAAAAGCCAGTGAAACGCAGTTCAATACCCTCGTTTGATCGCAGTCTGTGTATTTTTTGTCAAACACAAAACAAGTAAAAAATTACGTAATATTGCAAAACTCAATTTATCTGAAAAGATAATAAAGTTAGCACAAAAAAAGATGTTACTATGAGAGTAAGATTGGCAGATGCTGTTGAAGTAATAACTGTTGATGGGAAGTTCATTGTTGGGTAGAATTTCAGAAGAAGATGAGAAAGTCAGTCATCAGGCAAAAGAAGATTATAAACAAGATAAAACTCTGGATGAACTGGTTTTGGATATTATATCAGGCCTAAAGTTTGGAAAAGTATATGACATAAGGCATGTATTGGAACATATTTTCATCTGTATAAAGAAGCTGATGTCCAAATGCCTCAGAGCTACATGTCCAGAGGTTGAACATTCTATGAAACTATTCAGAAAAACATTGGACCATCAAACAGCTTTGTACGTTCTCTAAGTGGTAAGATGCCTTCATGTTTGTATCCCAGTGATAAATTTGACTACTTTATCGCAAAATCACTATCGAATCTGAAGAAGATGTGGAATTTCCAGTTGAGAATCAGGATCCAGTATTACTAGAAAAAATCATGCAGCTCTGAAGATTAGAATGGACTGTGAAAACGCCCCTGGTCATAGCTCTGCATCTAGAGGAATATATCAAGAACATCCTTTGATGAACACCAGAGTGATTCAGAAAAACAGCTACAAAGGGAGGTTTACAGTATTGCACAAGATATGTTGTATGCAGTATTAAGAAACAGGAAGTTGACTCCAAAACATGTGGGTATTGACCTCACTCTTCACCAAGCAACAAGATCAGTATATCTTGTCAATCTCCTTCATTCTGCTGGACATTCCATTGGCATGGATACTTGCGCAGAATTTATACAACTATTGTCAGTGGTATTCTGGGCAAGTTTCAAGAGAAAGGCGTCTATATTCCTGATGGCTTTGTTTCTTACACACCTGGTCACCTGATTTTTGCTTTATGTGACAGTATTGATGTTCTTGATGACACAATTGATGGGAAAACATCTTTCATTTCACACAAATGATGTTATGGCAACGTGGCCCTCTTTCAAGGAGAGAAGACAGTGACATACACATTGACCGATGCAAGTCATTGAAGCAAGACATTCTGAAAAACATTTCACCGTCTTGATGAAGCGGCCATAACAGGAACACGACCTTAGCCGATCTGGGTAGTGACTGGGTGGTATGAAGCACATTCCACTTCTTAATGATGGATTTCACCGTACTCAAAGGGATAATCAGCGACTTTGAAATTTTCTTATAACCTTATGCTGACAGAGACAAACAGAGACCATTACATTAATATTGTGACCTTTCAAACTAATATTTAGCAAGTGAACTGATTTAAGGGTTGCCGTAGCAAAGAAGTTTAATACTTATGCAATTGTGAATATTCTAATTTTCTTTGAAAATCTAACTTACTTACATAATATCACGTTCTTTTTTAGCTTTTTTGGGTTGGAGTAGATTGTATAGATTCTAAATATAATGTCCCATTTAAAAGTTTCATGACTACAAGCTTTGACAGCAACAAAACGTGGAAACTTTGCAGGGGGTGAATACTTTTACACTGTATTGATGATGAACAATGCCAGGTGAACAATTGGTTTGAGAATGGTGAGGAAAGAGGAAAGAAAATTTCAAAAATGAAACATGGATCTTGAGTCGTTTACATAACAAAGATAAACAAATGGTTCCTTCATGATCAGTTTCAATGAAGCCATCAGTAGTGACAATTCAGAGACCACAACACCAGGAATGATGCCTATTTTAAAAGCCCCTGTTGATGTTGCTGATACTTTGGCTACTGTAATAACAAGATTTATAAAGATCGCCACTCATTGTGACCAGAAGTTCACCATTATTGCGAAGGAAGAGCCACTATACAGCAAAGCAAAAGAGTTGACATGGGGAAATCAATATAAGTATAGGAACATCGTCTTACTCAATGTGATAGGCCAACACTTTGAGAGTGCTGGCCTAGTTGATGTCTGGGTGGGGGCTTATTTATATGCAGAGAAATCGACACAGTCAATGCTTGAAGTTAAAGCTTACTACAGAGTTCAAAGAATGGCTTGGCAGTCAATAACCAGCAAATGATGTAAATTCTGAACTATTGGAAGGTTTCCAAAGTCACTGAACGCTCCCAGAATAAAGACCATGGAGATATTCCACAACTTATTGGTGATCTGTATGAAACACTCCAGCAAATAGGTATCACGAAGAAAATGAAAGAGCTTAATCAAGAACACTCCTCAAATCCAAATTCTGGGTACTGGACAAAATATCTAAACATGGTAGAAATCCTAATAGATTTCATTCGTGCCAACAGGGAAGGCAATTGGAATCTTCATCTATAGACATTTGAAGCCATGCTACCCTGGTTTGCCGTGTATGACCACATAAATTATTCAAGATGGGGACCAGTACATCTAGCAAACATAAAGAGACTTGAAGAGCATGCCCCTGAAGTTCATATAGAGTTTCTTGCTGGAAACTTTGTTGTTAAGAGAAGCAATCACAAGTTCAACAAAGTTTACTTGACCAGGCAATGGAGTGGATGAATAGGATATATAAAATATCCAATGGTATTTATGGAATCACCAGGAATGATCAGGCCAGAGGAAAGTTCTGTGCTATCTGGTCAGAATGTTGACATGTTTTGCATGATATGGAAGTCCTTTATGGACTAGAGGATGAAGAAGAAGTTACTATATCTACCCGTAAAGCTGTTCTCCCATCGAGAAGTCTTGTTGATAAGAATTCTGTCCAAAAGCTTGTCACAAAGTTAACCAGATTCCAAATGTTCAGTTCCCAAATGTCTGCAGAATCAACCAGTTCTCACTCATCAAGTGGAAAGCAATCACGAGGAGGCGGACACAAGGATAGTTTTGCACTTCTTATAATGTGTTAATGGTAGATATAAAAAGTGTTAGTGAACTAGAGGGACACAAATGTCCTGCTTCTGTTGATCCATTTCCTGGAAAACATGCCAGTACAAGTGTTGATGTGTGCAGGCACAGCCAAACAGAAAAAAAAGTTATCCTGTCCATGAAATCAGCAGAAAGTTGCACAATGATGTCATTAAAAATATCCTGGGATTCCATGCTCTAACAGGCTCAGACACAACCTCTTCAGTTGCCAGGTATGGAAAAAAGTTGGCATGGAAGGTATTCCTAAATTATCCAAAATTGGTTGAAGGAGTGGGAAGGGATGAAACATATAAAGTTACGAAGGGGTTTGTTTTTAGACTGTTTGGAAGTGTTCCACCAACAAATGTGGACATTATGCGTCACAACCTGTTTGTAAAGGGCAATGTCCTGAAGTTACACATTGCTCGAGCAACTTATGAAGCAAATTATAGCTCCAAGCCAACAAACACATCATAGAGGTTGAAGTCTTGCAGAAACTGGTGGTTACGAAGAAATACCTGAAAAATTGAAAGTTGTATGGAAGAAGTTGCCGTCAATTCCAACCATGTGTTTAGAACTCTTGTCGTGTGGATGCAAAACAGCAATGTTACAAGAGCCTTCTTAAATGTACACCAGCGTTTTCACGCAATGCTGTTAACTGTTGCAATCCCACTGAGTGACTTCCATGAGGTAGTACTAATGTGCTATGTAACTTTTGAGAACCTAAGCACATTATCACATTGTAAAAAGGTATATAGATGTTAAAAAAATTCCAAAGCTGGCTGATGTGTAGAAAACTGTTAAATGCATACTAGACGGAGTCTAATATTTTTGCCATATGAAAAAATGCAAAGAAATAATGCCGTTGATATAGCTGCTTTTTGTTATTTTTCATCAAAGTAAACTTGACGATTATTTAATTCACATGTTAAGATGTTTTCTACTTTGTTTTAACACTTTTGACAATACAAAAGATATTCAAAATGAACTTCGACTGCTTGTTATGTTTACAACATTGAAAATTGTTGTTGAAAAACTCCATTTTTTGTCTAATTGACCTTCAAGATCAAATACTGAGAAGGTAGCCCCTCTAATTCAAACATTGGGCTAATGTAAAAGACACCCAGGGTGGAGGTGCCAACTTTAACAAAATAAAATACCATCAAATTTTTTAAAGTACATTTAAGTAGGTTAAACGGTATGTTTCAGGATTTACAGTGCTAAACTCCAGGGTTTGATTCTCCTGAATGGACAGAGCGCAGATAGCCAATCGTAAAGCTTTACGCTAAGGTAACAAATTAACTATTAACAAAAACATTATAGTTGTTTTTTTATACGGTTGAAGCAAACATTTAAATCAGGGCAAAAAATATGTTTACTTATTCATAATAATAAAATTGACGAACTTAAAGAGTTGACATTTAATTAAGTTACCTATTTGATGTTTAGCTTCGGCAAGAGCTCGGTTAACATCAGAATACCGAATACATACATTCTCAAGAGGACCGGAAGGAAGGAAGGCCCTGGAAAAACAATGAAAACAAAACATATTTTTATACATTTAAAACGTTATATCCATACCAAATTGATGTGTAGGTTTTGCCATCAATGGTATGAAACTACAGTTATTAGAATATGATTATAATTGGAAGTCGTGTCAGAGATGAAATCAACTTAACTTGATTGTATCCTTCATAAGCTAATGTTTCTTTTTCTTTTTGCAATATGCGAAAGAAGAACATTGGGTTAGTTCTTACCTTGGCTTAAGGAAGTCAAAGAATCCACCATAAGGGTGCGCTGGTGTTCTTCCGTAACGTTGTATGGAAGTCCTCCGAAGAATGAGAGCACACTTTGAGGACGTTTCGTCATGATATTCACCAATTATTGGAGGGACATTAGAGATACTGTTTAACAGGCACAGTACAGAATTCCAGAAAAGCAGTACTGAGAATACGAAATATAGTTGATACCTAGCAGATAAAAACGAAATTATATCAATTTCAGTTTTGTTTACGGCAAATCTTAAAACTTACGAATGAAAGCAAGAAATAATATGTAATAATATGCTAAACAAATTACATCTGCAATATCCAGTGCCGAAGAGGCCTTTCGGGCAATACCTGGTTCCTCAGGCCGTCTGTGATACAATAGACACAGGATTTTTTATGTCAGTATAAAAGCTCAGGAAACAAGATTTCCTAATGCTGTGTATATAGTATGTAGGAGGCATAGGCGAAGAAATTAAGTATATTTTGGAGCAAAAAGTGAATGAGTTAAAATTTTCATCTTAAAAATACTATTTATATTTTAAAAAATTTAATTATGAGGTAAAGAAGCTTCAAAGTATTGAACAATGTGTATAAAAATAAAAAGCCACTACAAGTCTTGAGCTCACAGCCTGTATTGTTTGCTAGTAAATTTTCAATACAGCTTTGTGACTCTAATCATTAGTCTTATTTTTATCTTTTGAAAGTTACCTAAGAAAAACTAGAAACAGAACAAGAAAGAGCACTTCTTATATGAAAGTCTTGTCTACCGTTAAGAGTATTAACTAATCCTATATTCGTATCATTTTCATTAAGGTTTACCATCCTGAAAACTGGGCTTTTTTTTTCAATCTTCTAATCTAATTTCAAACAATCAGAGTGTTACGTTCAGGCGATGTACATAGCGCAGAACAAATATTCAAAATCATATAATCACAAAATAAGAATCTGCAACGTTTCATCTGGTCGTATGTTCTTTCGTAAGAAGAAATTCATTCAAATCTTTAATATAATAAGTCCATTAATTTTGATCATATAAGGTCATATTCAGAGAGGGCGTGGGTTATTACCTTTGGCTAAGGACTGACCTAGAGAACGCATGATTTTTGGCTTGATAGTAACCTATGCAAAGCATTATTTGTAGTGTTCCAACCAACACTTTGGCACAGATGGACCCAGGTAAAACACAGTTTGTGTTTTTCAAAGCTAGAGATTTTGGCCATAAAATGACAAACACATAACATGATTTAAACTTATAAAATTAGTAACTTTGTGACCTATGATGCGTATTGTGTAAAACACATGGCCAATGGGAGGCAAGATATGTGTTGTTCAATTCCAGTAATTCGATTGGAAAGATATTGAGAAAGAAAGATTTGTATTGTTTAAAACCGGTAGCTTAGTGACTTAGCAAAAGTATCATTTAAAATATTAAAGCCAATAGTTTGTCTACAGAGTGATCCAGAGAAAACATGATCAAAACCAAGAGAACAAATAAACTAGGCACTCTCAGAAGATAGAGATTCCTTTTTCAGTCATAACAATATTTGACCGTGTTTTGTTATCAGTTGTATGAAGAGAACAATGTTGACTATAACAAAACTTACTACACCTTGAACCAGTCACGTTGCACAAACAATTGGTCCGTATTGTACACTTTACAGTCATAACAATATTTTACCGTGTTTTGTTATCAGTTGTATGAAGGGAACAATGTTTACTATAACAAAACTTACTACACCTTGAACCAGTCACGTTGCACAAACAATTGGTCCGTATTGTACACTTTACAGTCATAACAATATTTTACCATGTTTGTTATCAGTTGTATGAAGGGAACAATGTTGACTATAACAAAACTTACTATACCTTGAACCAGTCACGTTGCACAAACAATTGGTCCGTATTGTACACTTTACAGTCATAACAATATTTTACCGTGTTTTGTTATCAGTTGTATGAAGGGAACAATGTTGACTATAACAAAACTTACTACACCTGGATCCACTTACGTTACTCTAAACAGGAACAATGAAAATTTGCCTGAAATTGACTTTAGGTATAAGGCCTCCAATGCTTCACAATAATCTGTTAACATTATTCCAAAATTAATGAGGAACGTGCTTGCTCTTTTGACGTACATTTTATTATGAATATGGCTAATAATTCTATGTAGTTTTTCTAATGAAATATATGCATATATACAAATATACGTTTTATTATTCCAATAATTAAATACGTAATAGAAAGTGTGTGTCTTGTGGTTGATTCCTACAGTCATCAGCAGTTATATACGTTTAAGTGTAGCGAGTTACTATAGATACCGTTACATGTATATAAAAGTAATTTGGTGTAAATTTCTGTAAAAACTATCATTCATATATACGTTTAAAGTGGAACAAGTTACTATAGATACTATTATATATATACCCACACTTAACTTGGAACAACTTACTATAGATACTATTGTATATATACCCACACTTAACTTAGAACAACTTACTATAGATACTTTTATATATATATACACACACTTAAGTTGGAACAACTTACTATAGATACTATTATATATATATATATACAACACTTAATTGGAATAAGTTACTATAGATACTATTATATATATATATACCCACACTTAACTTGGAACAAGTTACTATAGATACTATTATATATATACCCACACTTAACTTGGTATAAGTTACTAGAGACACTATATTATCTATATGTAAACTTACCTTATAGAAGTTACTGAAGACACTATTATCGATTTTTAAAATTAACTTGAAAAGAGTTACAACAGAAACGATCATCTATATATAAACTTAACTTTGAAGGAGTTACAACAAACACGATCATCCATATGTAAACTTAACTTAAAATGAGTTACTGGAGACACGATCATATATATATATAAACTTAACAAGTTACTACTGATACGATCAACTGTATACAAACTTAGCTTGGAATGAGTTTCTACAGACACGATCATTTATATATAAACTTAACTTGAAAGGAGTTGCCATAGACACGATATTCTATATAAAACTTAACTTGGAATGAATTATTATAAACATGATCATCCATATGTAAACATAGTTTGGAATGAGTTACTACAGACACGATCTTCTATACATAAATTCAATTTGGATGAAATTATTATAGAAACAATCACCTATAACTAATTTTAGTCTGGAATAAGTCACTATAGACATCAGAAATGCACGTACATTTATTTTTAGAGCGTGGAGTACATTACCCATATTTATCATAAACTAGTGAGCTAAGTCTATGGAAGTTCTTGCCCTCGACTTACTACATTCATTGTCTTCACCTCTTAAGATATCAAAACAAACGTCATTTTTTCGTTGCTTAAACCTGTTTGACGAGTCACCAAAAACAAATTTGTGATAGGCATGATTTTTACAAAGTTGTGTTTCGTGTGTTTACGTAGATTAGTATCCACTAGAAATTTACAGTGTAATTCAGGATGTCAGACCAGAGAGAAGAACAATGTTATTTATGTACAGAAGAAACCACTCAAGCGTATCCTATAAACTGAAATCAAGAGCACACTTCTTTTATTTTATATGTATTGTTATTCTTCCGAATAAACTTCGTGTTCAAAGTTTTAAAGTAAACTAACAGAACAACTAATTATCTTTTTTCGTGCAATTAAACTTCATGTTATGAGTTAACTAACGGGAAGACATCATGTACTGAGTAGCTAAATTGCTATTTACCTTTAAAAAGGTAGATCAACAACAAATAAATGCAGTGAGAATTCGTAATTTACCCATGATTAAATTTTAGCATCATGTAGGCTATAACTAGAAAACAATAACAATCACAATCATAAAAATACAAAGATAACAGCTTGAGATTTTACTCCGTAACTAACCCTTCATTGCGGCAACAATGTTTACTCCGTAACTAACCCTTCGTTACGGCAGCAATGTTTACTCCGTAACTAACCCTTCGTTACGGCAGCAATGTTTACTCCGTAACTAACCCTTCGTTGCGGCAGCAATGTTTACTCCATAACTAACCCTTCATTGCGGCAACAATGTTTACTCTGTAACTAACCCTTCGTTACGGCAACAATGTTTACTCCATAACTAACCCTTCGTTGCGGCAACAATGTTTACTCCGTAACTAACCCTTCGTTGCGGCAGCAATGTTTACTCCGTAACTAACCCTTTGTTGCGGCAGCAATGTTTACTCCGTAACTAACCCTTCGTTACGGCAACAATGTTTACTCCATAACTAACTATTCATTGCGGCAACAATGTTTACTCTGTAACTAACCCTTCGTTACGGCAACAATGTTTACTCCGTAACTAACCCTTTGTTGCGGCAGCAATGTTTACTCCGTAACTAACCCTTTGTTGCGGCAGCAATGTTTACTCCCTCTGTGATTTTTTTGTTGCAATTTTGCAATAGTATTGCGAGTTTTGTTGGATAGTTTCAAATTCACTAAATCAGGTTATTTATGATTTCATGATAGAATCCTTTGTTTTGTGACGTCATTTTCATTTACCTTTCAATAGCACCCAAACAATGTCTGCGTAACAATTTTAAGTAAACTGCTATCAGTTTTTCAATTTATTCATATTGATATACATGCTTGTAGTGCACAATTTACAGACATCCAATGTCCAAAAATTATTTGTGATAAATCTTGTAATTCTTCCTGATTTTTCCGGGATAATAGGGAGGGAACAATTTGTAAACTTAAGTGGATGCATAGTTGATACTGTTTTTTTTTTAAGTTTATCATAGCTATAAGTTATACAGTTACAGATATAAAGCAGTGAATGCCATAGAAGCCCTTGGACTTATCCCAAACTTCTGTTAAAGCACATTATCCTACTGAAGATATACGATAGTCCGATGACGAGGAACCCACTTTGAGACTAATAATGGCTGGAGACGGCTTAAATGGGTAATGAAGAAAAACTTTAATATAAGTTA
>NW_013666011.1:196033-199836 GCF_000517525.1 Limulus polyphemus | reverse complement strand
TTAGTTAACTTATATTAAAGTTTTCTTCATTACCCATTTAAGCCGTCTCCAGCCATTATATACGATAGTCATATGATCTACACAACGTGGAATATATAACCAGTAGAAAACTCGGGAATTCCGCTGTGATGCATATACGTATCCAAGGCAAATACATCTGCACAAGGCTATAAGAAGAATGTATGCTGTAGACTGTGGTACAATGCATACCTACAAACAGATATGGTGCTGTAAAGCTTACGGCACAACGCAGCGATAGAGGTAATTATTACACTATATTTAGAAACAACTAGATGCCTACTTCTGACAGAAAAAGGCGTAAACGAAAATAGCTTAGTTATGTAGTGTTCTCTTTTTTTCGTATCAATACCCAACATAAAATCAACATAAATATCGAATGAGTTCATAATTGTTGTTCACCAGAAGCTCTGTCACAAACTGCTAGAAATTGTTAACGAATGCTACCCTATAAACAGAAATTAAGCCAGGGACCTGCTTTCCCTTTGACATAAATGTGCCCCTTATCTGTTTAATTAAGTAATAAATCTAGCTTGTTAACCTATTATTTACTTTTTCAAAGTGGCTGTAGTACAATATCTCTTTAATTATATCCTGAGTATTAACTTGACAAAGTGGCTGCAGTACAATAACTCTTTAATTATATCCTCAGTATTAACTTGACAAAGTGGCTGCAGTACAATAACTGTTTAATTATATCTTCAGTATTAACTTGACAAAGTGGCTGCAGTACAATAACTCTTTAATTATATCCTCAGTATTAACTTGACAAAGTGGCTGTAGTACAATAACTCTTTAATTATACCTCAGTATTAACTTGGACAAAGTGGCTGCAGTACAATAACTCTTTAATTATATCCTCATTAACTTGAACACGACTTGAAACGATAAACATAGGCAACGTGAAAATCATTTAAGAACTAAGTTTCTGGTTAGGATTTAGCCTGAAAAATTAAGGGACGAATATGGCCTTGTGGTTAACATGTCAAACTGTGAAGCCGAGTTTTAATGGTTCGTGTCTCGTTGCCGCAAGATAAAAAGAAAGAAGGAAAAAACCCGCTCCGCACTTTGAAGTTGTGGTGCATTATAAGAGTGGTGGTTAAGGTCCTCTGTTCGAAAAAAGTGACCAAAGAGATGGCAGAGGGTACTATTGACCAAATACCCTCTAGCTAACCTACATAAACATTGCGTAAATATCCGAAACAGCAAGATGAAAGCCACGTAAAAGAAATTGAAATCTGAATATAAAACACAACAATATCAGTCAACTTTCCTCTCTAGCAATCGCGTTGAGCAGAACATGTGATTAAAAAACTATATTAATTCAGTACTAGACATTCTGCCTTGAGCGATTCTTGCGGCATTGCCGTCTTTAATAATTTTTAAACTTGTAACCCAAAATATTTTATCAATTATCGTAAAAAACATTTCGGTTTTGGTTGACTAGCTACTTCGTTAATCAGAATAAATTTTTTTATTACCCAGCTCAACATGTAGTAAGAACAAAAATTGTTGACGAAAAATCCGGAATAAATACCTCATTTTTCTTTGTAGTTGATTTTCAAAGTACTATATATTGAAATGAGACCATATTAATAAAATAAATAAGAATTCACATTCTTATAGCAAAAACGATTTTAATTCTCAGCACGTCAGTTTTGCATGGCTTGATAATTCTGTACATCGTGTATTTGTAGAGAATTAGGTAATTCGTTGAATATCTACACTCTGTACGTCGTGGAGGCCCCCAGTGGCACAGCGGTATGTCTGCGGGCTTACATCGCTAGAATCTGGGTTTCGATACCAGTGGTGGGCAGAGCACAGATAGCCCATTGTGTAGCTTTGTGCTTAATTACAAACAAACAAACCATCGTGGAGAACTGAATCCCGGATTTTTCTGTTGAGAGTCCGTAGACTTACCGCTGACCCAACGGAGGACTCATTAGATAATAAACTCACAAAATATTAAAATAGTATTGACCTCAACTAGAAATTTCAGTCAAAATCTGGCTAAAAAGTACTAAGCGTGCAAGAACTTATGGTCTTCCTAACCAGACGGATCGGGATGTCTAAAATTTTGCATCGAAGTAACTTAGAAAGTTTATACCAACAGTTCATAGCTTGCTTTGATCGGAAGTTAACATTAATTTTGGTTTTTATCATTGTCCTTAACTGTTAAAGGTAAACAGCAGCTTTCTGAAGATGTAGATGGGGGTATATTTCAACAATGATAGTTTTAAAATTCTCCGCTGGCGATTAGGAGTAAAGTATATAAACTTGTTTGTTTGAAAAATTCGGTTTAGTAATGTACTTGGTTGAGAAAAGCAAAACAATAGTATCAGACGTCACCGCGCATCAAACACAACTAGACAATAAACGGCACTGTATAATCACTTAAATATAAATAAGCAAGAAGCTTTTCAAAATGAATATAACTAAAATTAAGGGACATTTGTATCACAGACTAGAATTTCACAGTTTTCAAAGCCTTCACTGTACTCGTATTAAGAGTATAAAAATCAAGGTCAGTGGCATCAGGATATCATGTTTCTCGGCATGCCTTACACGAAACACTTGTTTAGGTGACATAAACAAAATTGGTACGGGATATCTTAAATCCTGATGCATGTGACAATAACCGTTATGTGAAATCTGTACTTGAAAACATTGTGGAATATGTTTCTATAAAGAGAAACAGATGGACAGACACGCGAATGCATTATTATCTAAATTTCCTATCCGTCGAAGCATGCGCGAGTCTAAAACACCTTGCTAAACCTTTATTAGTGCGGTGTTTTATATAACCTACTATCTACTCTTTTTGTCGGTGATGAACACTCAAGGTACAAGACTATTACAATTATTTAACTGTGTACCTTCTCGAAAGATTGCGAGTCTTTATTTATTTTTTTAGTGCTATGTCATTGCACTATGAAATCTCTACAAGGTTTTAAAATTCCACTAGAGCAAAACAATAAAATTCGTTACGCAATGCCACCTAGAATATAATTGTTGTTGCCCTAAATATATAAATATGTGTATTTCCCAGAACGATATTTCGAGTACAGTATGTCATTCTTAAGACTTCTGATTGAAATAACATATGTATTTGAAACTATCTTGAATCTATTAGAATATATTTATATGCTTCTAATTTTAGGGTTTTCTGTTTTACCGTTAATAAAATTTTGAAAAGATAGACTACAAGCATACAAATACAGCGTTTTACACTTGGTTACCTCCCCCACCCCACATGCAAAAAAAAAAAAGGATTCCAGCTTCGCATTGCAGAGAAATATAATCAGGGAAATTAAAACAATGTACCACATAAATGATTAAGTTGTAGTTGTGTTTATATAAATAAATATACGTTTTGTGCCTATAGTTTGACATATAGGACTAAACCTTCTTTTAATTTACATAATAATAAAAACTGTTTTCTTAAATCAGAATACCAGCTTACTTACCACAAGAGATACAGTGTGTCTTATCCCATGCTATATCTCTGCCCCTCATTTAATAACAAATGAACTTCATAGTTCATAAGGCAAATTGTTTAGTTCGTGAATTAAAAAATACCTTAAATACAAGCATATGGAAATTTCAAAAATACTTTTTCACAGATCATTGCTTCTGTAGATAATGCTGTTGTTTCCCTTAATGTTTAAATCATTTTTTTTTAAATTTACAACGTGCATGAAATGTTGTAAATACCAATACTCGTAGGCCCGGCATGCCAGGTGGTTAAGGCGCTCGACTCACAATCTGAGGGTCGCGGGTTCGAA
>NW_013666011.1:186250-195731 GCF_000517525.1 Limulus polyphemus | reverse complement strand
CTCTAGTCTTACACTGCTAATTTAAGTACGGCTAGCGCAGATAGCCCTCGTGTAGCTTTGCGCGAAATTCAAAAAACAAACAAACAAACCAATGCTAGACGGAAGATACAAATTTCCTGACATTTTTTTTCTAATGTCAATAACCGTTACAGAATACAAAGATAACGTTCGTGCACTTGAGATGCTCGTGTAGCTTTGCGCGAAATTCAAAAACAAACAAACACTTGAGATGACATAGCACTGCTATGAGATTGTAAAATTTACAGAATAGTACAGTACTGAAAGAAGAAAATAAGAATGTGATATGCTATATAGAAAGATGTTACAATAAGAGAATTTAGGACATTGCGACTTATATGGAGGAATATTTAAGGTTGCATAACACTATTCAACACTAGATGTACTTCCGCAGAGTCTCCGAAATTCTGTTTCAAGAGAAAATAGAGCCCAAATTAAGAGTAACAAATATACTTATTTCTTTTCTTGCTTTTCAAGTTCATATGTCATGATGTGTTGTAGCCTACAGAGTGCATAATTCTTCTTGTAATTCATGGCATGCGCAATGTTTACTAACGTCACGACAGAACAAATTGCAACGTTAAACGTCCGTTATATTTTTTTTTCAGTTGTGATTCAGAGAGATTAATGAACTCGGGCATAGTTGAGCGAAAAGCCAAGTCACACTGGTTTTATTATTTCTTTACATGTAGGTCAAAACGTAAACAATCAATGTTTGTTTTGTTTCCTACGTTATACTAAATGAAGATAATGTTTACGGAGATTTATTGCACTTCGTAAGATCGACGTTCCAGGCTCCATGTTACCCTTGGCACCATTTACTCCATTGTCGATCGTGCTCTGTTTGACTGTTTTGATTATTCGCTATTACTCCATGCCACAGTTTCTATTGTAATAAGCTTCTGAGAAGGATGACGAGGTCTGTTTTAAACCATATATCTCGACAAACGTTTTATTAAACATTCGATGTACGTAAACTCCGCCTTCCAACATCATGTTTAAGATGACCAAAGGCACGAAGTCCTTGGACTTCTAGTAAAGATGGTAATAATATGTAAATCTATATTTCTGGAATGTTTTGACCAACAAATACAATGCTATAATTCCAATTTTAAATTTAACTCACACCTCACAATTATACATGTATTTTTAGAACGTATTACAATTTGTATTTCTTTTGTTATAGCCTACACTGTAATTTAACGAACTCACGAATTTTTATAAATATGACTTTTGCACAGCATTATAGTTACTTCAGAGTTAGTCAAACGACCAAAAATCTTTCATTAAACCTACTCACGTTCTTAATTCTCTTTCATCTCAACAGAGAGATATCTGGTTTCTCGGATTTTTTTAAAATTACAAACAGTAGTTCAGAATAATACATACTACATGAATTATCTTAATATTATTGAAAGCAAGAATAGGGCAGAATAATATATGATAAGTAAAAAAAAAAAACTAAGCGAAGTTCCAGACAAACGACCTTCACCATATGAACAGTTCTCTCTTTCTCTCTCTTGTAGTATCAGATTTCATTCTTTGTTTTCCTATCAGAATTCTGAGTAAATTGAACGTTTAGTTAAACTTGCAATTTTGTTCTTCATATTCGAAGAAGCAAAGTTAATCTTATATGAATGGAAGCAAAATCGTTAAACAAATTCAAGTACTTTGAGATGTTTATCTAAACATTGGTTCAATAACGCGAGTACAGAATACGGCATTAATGAATTAAATTGAGGCCTAGTGTATCGCAAATAAATCAGTCGTCTAACGCTGATTCATGTAAGTGAATATACGTATAAGTTAAGCGTCTTTTGCCGTATTATTTGTATTGCTATGCGATTTCCAAGTTTAAAAAGATTGTTTAACGAAACTGGTCATTAGTCTTTTCATCAAACCAACATACCTATGTAGGATATCATAATGTGGTAATAAAACAGAGTAAATATTCTTAACATCACATTGGCATGTATAAAGAAGAACAGGCGTATTTGGAAAGATTGAAAGTTCTTTATATGGATCGTATTTAAAAGACGCCACTGTTGTTTAAATATACGGCTAAAAGTAGTTCACCTAAATTTGATTAACCGAGGCGGTTCAATACATTGCATGTGAACGTGTGTGCATAAGTAGGACGCCGTGCTCAAGCCAGAGCTTGAATAATTTTCAACTCTCGCTCTTCGTGAAAGCACAGAGAAGAAAACTATCTCGCATCCTCTATTTGATTTATCAACAAACATGTTATATATATATTTAATATCTTGTTATATGAACTTATTAGTCTTGTCAATAATTCCTTTTTTGTGTGCATAAACTTGCGTAAAATACATATGAATTACATTGTCACCTTGTGATATATATACACACACGTCAAAAATAAAGTTGAAATGTAATAGTTAATCGTAACATATAAGATGAACTTACTTCATGACATAATCTAACTCAAATATCAGTATTTACATTAAAATAAAATTAAATCGCAATAAATTTCTACTCGTTCAATTACTACTATCACTCTCATTCATACAGCCAAAGTTTGGATAAGTAGTTGTCGGATGATTATTTTCAGATTTGAAAATTAGAACAAATGAAACATACCTCATCGCCTTCAAAAGTCTTCAGTTATTGTTATCCCTGTTCAGAGCTTACAGTGTAATAAAGGACAACCACATCGATGACGTCTACCGTATATTCAATCGTATGTAATTGTTTCTCTTTTCGAAGAACGATTGATCTTTTTAATGATCAATAGCTATGAAACGAAGATCACAAACTTACGTGTATAAAACCATAGAAAAATATAGGAGTTGTTAACATTTATGATCCAAGGGTAAAATCTTTTGACTTGGATCCTGTGATGTTGTTCGGGGTTTTGACAGGTATGTTGGATTATGTGATGTTGTTCGGGGTTTTGACAGGTATGTTGGATTATCTCCGCACTTTGGTGCAACAATGACAAAAGTCGCTACTAAAATGAAAACGTTGTTAATATGAGAGCTACTATAACCACGTGACTTGATGTGCTAATGAGATCAATATGCACGTGTTCTTCATTATTTTTGCTAGAAAATTTTTTTAATTCCGTCATAATAAGCGACTGTATGTAAGCTGTGATTGGTGTAATGCGTAACCTACTTGTAGCTTATTGGTTGGAGACTAAGAACCATTGCGAAATCTTTGTATGCTAAACCAATGTGCAACTAACATATTGGGCGAGGACTTTAGCTTGGCTTTTTTTTTTTTCATTTATTCTGTTAATTTTTGCCCTAAATTATTTCATCCACCAGGTTTACAATAATAGAACGTCGGTGACCTTACTATCTAGATAGTTCCGCGCCTCGTGTACGCCGTAGGGCGAGGAACATCTTTGTTGTTGACATGAATGTTGGCTGTCGTGTTCGTATGAGAAGACAGCTGGCATAAGATCAACGAGACAGTTTTTTAAACCAGTTTCAATGCTTAGTAAAAAAAAACCGATGTAACGAATTATTGGAAGAGAAAATTGAGTAATTTGGCTCTTCACATATTATATTTTATGTATTTGGAACGCAACCATGTTTCTTTTGTAGGTATAGGGACAACGTTGTTTAATTTTACATTTATTCATCGACACATTTATTACGCTATCTACTATAATATTAGCTTATTCAGCGCCGGCGCATCAAGTATTCAATCGCAGTCCTAGTGGCACGTTTATGCACAAACCTAAAAATACGATGTTTAGTCACATAAATGATTTTCCCTATTGTATTTTAATATACGTATCCAAATTTGAGGTATCATTTGTATTGGTTCAAGCTCAAATACAATTATAATTATTCCATTCGTTTCATTGACCCTTGCAATTACGGAAAGCTACTTATTAAAATAGTAATTGATTGATACATTTTTGTTTCGTTCATTAAATCTAATGTTCTAGATGTTTCATTCAGAGTATTTCTTGAAAAAGGCTGGCATCACCAATGTAAATATTAATACGTAATTTATCTCTATATTTTCCACGGTTCTGCTGAATAAGCACGAAAGCCGAGTCATTACCACCATAAATTCCTATTTTTGGAAATATTTCAGCATAATAAACGTATCAGCGGCTGACTTGAACAATTAAACAAAATTATGTTTATATAAATATAGTTTTATTGATTTCTATAATTAAGAAGTTGTCGTTAGAGATACGTCATGGTATAATCAACCTGAAATCGTTTCGTTAAAATATATGGATTTTGTTTTTTGTAACACAATTTAACTAGGTTAGAAAGTTAAAATATTTTACCAAAAAATTTCAAAACCTGCACACGTCTCTTGGTTTTTATCCATCACTGTGATTGGTTCTATTAGCAATGACGTCATAAAATAATCTAAAGAGCTTAAACGAGGTTTTTGGGAAATGATGGAAAGATCTTCAAAATATCTTCTTCAGTAGTTAGAAGATATCTAGTGACTTCAATTCGTTCATTTCTATCATCAAAATGGCTGTTTAAATCACTCTTTTACAACACTAAATGTGGTTAGGGCGCTAGACTCGCAATCTGTGGGGTCGCGGTTTCGAATCCCCGTCAACGAACCTGCTTTCACTTTCACCCGTTGGGGCATTATAATGTTATGGTCTATCCCACTATTCGCTGGCAAAAGAGTAGCTCAAAAGTTAGCGGTGAGTGGTGTTGACTAGCTTCCTTCTTTCTAGTCTATCACCGCTAAATTTGGAACTGCTAGCGCAGATAGCCCTCGTGTAGCTTTGCGCGAAATTCAAAGCATACCAAACATACATACAATAACATATTTAGTTAAACGGGATATGTTAACATAGATTAGTGTTTAAATTTCTAAAACATATTTTTGTATTTGTTAACGTCTTTATTGTTGAAGTATCTTAACTTCCAAACCATCTCACGTAAAAGAATGTAACAAATTCGCTGTATTCGAAATCTGGTAACTTCATTCTTAAATCCCAATCCGAACAAAGAAACAAGAAAGTCCGCTGTATCCACATACCTGTGGCCGCGGGCGTTTGAAACTACCGTTCCGCATGTGAGATAGAAATAGGTATTCCTTTACAGTTTAACTGGAGCAAAACTAATCCAACGTCTCGTCCCTGTCGTCGCTAGTTTGTTCCCTTCAATATATAATTTGGTAGCCTTATATTCGGGCTTCTGCCATTTGTAGCTTTCAGAGGTTTGCCCAACCATGCATAACAATTGGTGTTTACCCGTTATGTTTTGTTGCTGATCTCAAGTTGATGTTATTTCTGTTTTTAATAGCTTCTTGTTTCACGTTCTTAACCAGATTCTGTCACTGACCCATTTTTAATGCATCGTTTGTTGATCTGCAGACAACTAGTTTAAGTGTCAAGGTAGAACAAGAATCTTCAATATCTCAACATTGATAAGACTGACAGAGATATCAGTACCACGATTCCCTCGTTTAGAAAACATCACTAACATTCCATTTCCTAGTACGTGTCACCTGGTGGCTTAATTTAATATTATGATTTCCATCTAGATTAAGTAAGTCTCAGTTTAGTAGTTGTGCATGAAAGTTTTTTATTTTTTTACATTAATATGTGTCAATTAAAGTGTATATCCTTAAAGTGGGTCAATTATTTGTTTTTTTTTAGACACTTCATATTTGAATTATATACACGCGTAGGCTGTCGGGAACAAACTGTGAGCAACAATGAGCCGTTTCTCGAATAAAACTGTGAAATTCTAGTTTCACACTTGTAAAAATAAACTCATTCATTTATGTAAAGTGTACGAAGAGCAACTACTGTGCTTGCATTATGCGAGCCATGTAAATTTAAAAACAATATTGTAATACACTCATTCATTTATGTAAAGTGTACGAAGAGCAACTACTGTGCTTGCATTATGCGAGCCAAGTAAATTTAAAAACAATATTGTGATACATGCACGTTCTATATAGACGACTGTGTAAGTTTGTAAATATTTCTGCCTATTTCTAGGTTTATTTACTGGATAACATGTAAACCTTTGTAATCTCTACAAGCTTTAAAATTCTATAAAAACGTTACTTTTATTAACTAAAGGAGTCTGAAGGGTTTTAAATAAACCTAAGTGAGAGTAAAGATTAAGGGGAACACATTTTGCTTTTATTTTGACATATTAAGGCTAGCTTATTAAGAACAATATAGATCTTTTTGTTTTCATATATTAAGGCTAGCTTATTAAGAACAATATAGATCTTTTTGTTTTCATATATTAAGGCTAGCTTATTAAGAACAATATAGATCCTTTTGTTTGGACATATTAAGGCTAGCTTATTAAGAACAATATAGATCCTTTTGTTTGGACATATTAAGACTAGCTTCTTAAGAACAATACAGATCCTTTTGTTTGGACATATTAAGGCTAGCTTATTAAGAACAATATAGATCCTTTTGTTTGGACATATTAAGGCTAGCTTATTAAGAACAATATAGATCCTTTTGTTTGGACATATTAAGGCTAGCTTCTTCAGAACAATATAGATCTTTTGTTTTGACAAATTAAGGCTAGCATCTTAAGAACAATATAGATTTTTTGTTTTCATATATTAAGGCTAGCTTCTTAACAACAATATAGATATTCGTCTAATATACAATAATATCGCTATCAACTAAATCAACCGGAGGAAAAAGCAAGCACAAAAGATAAACCAAAAGTTTTAAAATATTTTCTCTCTCAGAAATCCTTGAACAACATATCAAATATTACTATTAATATATCTCTATTGAGTTGGTTATGAATAACAGTAACTTAATAATTTGAAACGCATTTTGTGAAAATAAAAACTTGCACAAATTAGTAAAAAATTTAGACAGAGTAGCATGCCTGGTGTTGAAATAGCCTAATTACTCTCCCGTAATTACACTTTAAATTCCTACGAGATACCGTAATACTGTAATAATATAAAATAGTCCAGAAAAATATTCAAAGTCCAATAGGAACGGGCGTACCATAATGGTTAGTACTCCGGACTATCAATCCTATTGCCGCAACATCGCGCTTCACACACACACTTGGGATGTGGGATACATTGTAAGAGTGACGGTTATATTGCACTATTCGATTAACGCTTAACAGTTGGCGGTGGATGCTGTTGACTAGTTGCCTTCTCTTTAGTTTATCAGTTCAAAATTAGAAACGGCTAGCATAGAGAACCCTTAGGCAGCTTTGTGTAAATATGTGAAACAAAGATAGATATACTGTTATCCTTGTTTGTTATTGATATATAATTGACGGGAATTATGACGAGAATTGAAGAGTAACGCTAGATAAATTTTAACTTCTAGTTTTATAACTAAAACTCATTTTTAAGTGATAAACGTACAACTGGTATAGTTGGTGTAGAAGTTGTAGACTTACAACAGGAGAAACTGGTGCATGAGTAGTATGTTCACAACTGGAATATTTTCTATTTGTTATCCATAAAGTCAATAACTTTTACAAAAAAGGTATTTAAAAATACACAAAGTAAAGGAAATCGAGTTTTATTTTTTAGTCGTGACGTATTTCTTTAAAAATTCTGAATAATTTGGGACTGATTCACTCATACAGCAGAGAGCAATGGCATTATAGAGTAGCTCTACGTAAAAGTAAAGAAAGTTTCTGGGTTTTAGCCACGAAGATACTACTGCATATAATGCAGTTTAAATCTAAGGAGAGCGAGTGTTCACTCACACCCTCTAACCGATTACACCCTGCTAGGCAGCACTGGGCACCAGACTATATCCTTTATAGGACAAAAGAGAAATAGTTTTGAAGAAGCGTGTACTGTATAGAGATAAAGTCTGACCTATACCTGAGGGCAGTGTACAATATAAGACAGTTTTATACATAGAAACTTTATTTTAGACACTTGAGACACATTGTGACTAACGTTCAATCCTAGGGTTATTATCCTAATTAAAAACCATCAACAGTACAATGAATGCAATTTTGCTTTTCATGAAACTTGCATAAAGTTTACAAAAATAAAACAATGGAATAACTCGCACTGATTCATTTTTTAAATACTATAGCGGCAAATTGTATTCCTTTATACCTTTGCTGTTTATCATGATATAAAATATTGTAATTAGAACTATTTAGATTGTCAGATAGCTATACGATGTTACCATAAGGGGATGTTTGACACAGACGTGATTTTAACATAGATTGTAGTTGTTTACAACGACTGTTTTAGCTAAAATCCGTACTAAATTTATCAGCATCATGAATAGGTCCCATAGTGGCACAACGGCATATCTGCGGACTTACGACTGCTAGAAACCGGGTTTCGATACTCGCGGTGGGCAGAGCATAGATAGCCCATTGCATAGTTTTGTGCTTAACTTCGAACAAACAAAGCATTATATATATATATATTTCTAATTTATGTAACGATTAAGGAAGATAGCCTTCAGTTCTTTAAAGGTTTTTGAATATCGCTCTCTAGTAGCCAATAACTAAGTATGCGTGCTTACAAAACTAAAAGTCGGCCTTAGATGCACCTGGTGGACAGATCACAAAAAGACCATTTTATAGCTTTGCACTTAACAACACCCAAACCACCAGATTTTTGAATGTTATTGAATATTTTTATTTTTATTGAAATACCCAACTACACATAAGTTATTCTCCCCCTCCCCAAACAAAAAGTATATGACCCATTATGACAAGCTGCTTTTTTCTAAAAGATACTTGTAGGCTCTGAAGCGAATATATGTTACAGAGAAAAAAATATTAGAAGCGTTTGTTTCCTTTCAAAGGTACTTATCTAATATAAAAGACCTAAAGGAAAAACTCTGACAAGTTGGTGATTAGACGGCACCAAATGCACACATTGAACAGAGGCGCTGGTGGAGCTGTTCAGAGGCTGTGAAACGCACAGACTTCAAGGGGGGGGGGGGAAGAACTACTTAAGACATTCAATGTTTCTCTGACACAACAGCGGAACCAATAGAAATAATTTATATCTAAGACTATAATTTAACAAGTATAAAAGGGAAAAACATGAAAATTTTACAGAATCATAATTTACTTTTAAATAATTTTTAAAAGCATAATAAAAGTATTTCATTTTTTTCTAATTTTGTCATAGCACAAAATGCTCATCTCCAAATATCAATGTAATTATATCTGTTATCTTAAAATATTATTCATCTGATTTACTTATATGTGAATATTAATAAACATTTTGAATAAGTGATGATCTTAGTACTGTCAGGCTCTTTGTTAAATACAGTTAAGGCAAGTTTTGTAATAATGTGAGCTCTATAAGTGTAGTGCTACCTGAAGTTGCTAGACACACAGCTCTGACCGGTGTTGTAACAGTGTTTACAGTGTGAAGGTAGTAGTACCTGAAGACACACAGCTCTGGCAGGTGTTGTAACAGTGTTTACAGTGTGAAGGTAGTAGTACCTGAAGTTGCTAGACACACAGCTCTGGTAGGTGTTGTAACAGTGTTTACAGTGTGAAGG